>NW_019154135.1:7184288-7463725 GCF_002288905.1 Enhydra lutris kenyoni | reverse complement strand
TTTTTTTTTTTTTTTTTTTTTTTTTTTCTGTCTTTCTTGGTGTGTTCTTCCTAGAGGTTAGTCTGCTTGGTTTTGGTTGACTTTCTTAGATCTCTCTGTTATGACTTGGATTTTTCTTTTATTATCTCTTCAACTATATTCTTCTTATCCTCATCCTGTTTTGAGTTAGTGATTACACATATGCTATACTGAGGGATATTGTCTAATATATCAATGATTTTATGGGTTTCCCTACCCTTTTTGTGCATCATTTTGTATAATTTTTTTGTCGTCAAATTTTCTGATCTTTTTTTAGTGTATAATACATTACTAATCCAGTGAAATTTTCACTATTTCAGATATCACTATTCATCTCTACATATTACATTTTTGTTTTATATCTTCTATTTTTATCTTTATTAGGTTCATCTTTTATTTAAATATCTACATCTATAATACTTTTAACATTCTACAAATTATTTCTTCTCTGTCATTTTATGGGTCACTAATTTTTCTCCTGTTTATGGGTTTTATTTCTCTGCTTCTTGGCATTAGGTTATTTTTTTTATCAGATAATGGATATTACTTTTATTGGATTATTACATTTAATGGATAGTACCTTACTGAGTACCTAAATTTTATTGCCTGCCTTTGAACAATATTTGGCCTTTTTTTTTTTTTTTTTTGGTAGCAAGCTATTTATTAACCTGAGAATCAGGGGTGTGTGTGTGTGCATGTGCGTGTGCATGTGTGTGTGAGTGTGTGTGTGTGTGTGTGTTGAGGTTATTCTTTAAATTTGTTAGGTCAATTTAGGGCAGTCTTCAATTCAGAGCTAGTTTAGCGTTCTCGGCCATGACCCTTGCTTCCATAGTATCTGCTGAGCATTCTGGATAGTTAGTGAGGATTCTCCACTTTGTCCAGCCAAAGCCACCATGCCATCCTACAATGTAATCTGAGAATTACTCAGTTGACAACTTCCTGATAGCTGTTCCTTGCTGAGCTTCTTGGAATTTATCCTGTGTTAAGTCTGGCTTAGGATTTAGCAAGAATTGTGGAGGAATCCTTATGTTGATCTTTGGTTTCTTATTTCTCTTTCACTCTCCTATAAATTCCATCTTCTTAAGCTTTGAGTTTTGATCTGTTTTCTCAAGTCAGTGCCCCTGCCCTCTCTGGAATTTTTCTCCTTTAGAGTTAGTTGCGATACTGCTTGCATAAGACGCCTGGGGAAAAGCAGGACTCATCTTGGTTCTTGTCCTCTCTCAAGGACTACAGTCCTATGGTGCCTGATGTGGAATATTTCAAAATATTTGTCTCATATATTTTGGCCAGTTTTCTTTCTCTTTTTTTTCCTCTCTCTCTCAGTTTTTTTTTTTTTTTTACTGTGAAATAATAAATCCAATCTTATTTACTATATCTCTGTATTATAAATATATAAATATATATATATATATATATATATATATATATATATATATATAAAGTGTGTGTGTGTGTATATTTCCTCATCCTGTCAGTATCTCATGTAAATCTTCCTTTACTGTTACATAATCAGGATAAGAACATAATATAATACAAGCTACACACTTGCCTCTGTTGTATGGGAAATGGCTAAGAGGTAACTGTGTCTTTATTCATTTTTTTATTTTTTTACATTTTATGTTAATATAGATGCATTGAAAGTTGGTTGCTTTGGTTGGTTCATGTTTGCATTGCACGCTTTTTCATCATTTAATTTCACCATATGTAAAACATACATATAAATTCTAAAATCTTTAAAGTGTTCCTTCAAAGGAAATCCAGTCTCAGAATATTTTAATCAGTTAAAAGAATTACAGTGTGCATTCCTGACTCTTCAAGGTATAATATAAATTGATACTTTGGTCTATTTGCAAAAAATAATACTTTACAATATTTTTATTATTTATCCCACTCTCAAGCTATATGCTATTGCTTTGTTATTTGATACATTTTAAACTGTTCAAATATTTAGTGTATTTGATACATTTTAATATTTCATGAGATGTATTGTGCTATATAATCAATATTCAGTTAAATTTCTCTCATAAGTATTCCTTTAAAAATCTTTATAACTATCAACTTTCATCAGTTTCAACTTTTTAATCTTTAGTATTTTGTATACTGTGGGTCTGTTGGTGACAAATTATTTTGTCTTTATTTTTGATGGATAGTTTTGCCAAGGATAAAGGCATTTTATTTGATTTCAGAACTTTAAAAGTATCAATAAACCACTTGTTGGCTTTCACTTTTTAATTTGAAAAGTTTTGTTGTCAATTTAACTCTCTCTTTTACAAGTTAGCCTTGTCTTTCCCTAATTGTTCTTTACATATTTTTTTTTCTTTTTCACAAGTTTTTAGAAGTTTTGCTATAATGTTACTGGTTGTATATACATGTATTTATTTTTCCCTTATTTGTAGTTTCCTGATATTTTGCCCTGATCTCACTGGTCATTTTTGGTAAAATCAACTGGAAATTGCCATTTCCACTTGAAATGTTACTCTGATCAGTTATATTCCATCTCCTGGAATTCTAATGCATTAGACTGCTAACTATATCCTTATGTTTTTCATGCTCTTTATTCTTTAACTTTTATTTTATTTTTTTACTTATTTAATTAAATATTTATTTTATTTTTATTTTATTTTTTGTTTTTATTTAAATTTTAATCTTTCTTTTTCTTTTTTTTAAATTTTTTCACTATAGTTGCCACACACGCTACATTAGTTTCAGGTGTACCATAGAGTAATTTAACGAGTTATACTGTGCTCACCACAAACATTGGTATCATCCGTCACCACATAGCACAACAGCATTGACCGTAGTCCCTTTTCAGTAATGTTTATCCCCATGATATATTTATTCCATAACTAGAAGACTTTATCTCCCACTCCCCTTCACCCATTTTTGCTTCCACTCCCTTTCCCTCTGGCAACCATCAGTTTGTTCTCTGTCCTCATAGATCTGATTCTGCTTGTTGTTTGTTTATTCATTTGTTTTATTTTTTAATTCCACATGTAGGTGAAATCATATGGCATTTTTCTTTCTTAGTCTGGCTTATTTCACTTAGCAAAATATCCTGTAGGTCATCCATATTTTCAAAAATGGCAAGATCTTAGCATTTTTTTAAAGATTTTATTTATTTATTTGACAGACAGAGATCACAAGTAGGCAGAGAAGCATGCAGAGAGAGAGAGGAGGAAGCAGGCTCCCCGCCGAGCAGAGAGCCTGATGTGGGGCTCAATCCCAGGACCCTGGGATCATGACCCGAGCCGAAGGCAGAGGCTTTAACCCACTGAGCACCCAGGCACCCCAAGATCTTAGCATTTTTAATGGATGAGTAATATTCCATTACATATATTATATGCATTATCCATGTGAATGTTTGGATTGCATCGATATATTGGCTATTGTAAATAATTCTGCAATAAACAGTGGTGCATATATCTCCTTGACTTATTATTTTCCTTTTCTTCGGGTAAATACCCACTAGGGGAATTATTAGGTCATATGGTATTTCTATTTTTAATTTTTTGAGGAAACTCTGTTTCTCTTTTCACAATGGCTGTGCCAATTTATATTCCTACCAACAAAGCCCAAGGGGTTTTCTTCACATCCTCATCAACACTTGTTATTTCTTGTCTTTTTGATTCTAGTTATCCAGAAGTGTAATTTCTCTGAAAATATATCTGAATATATCTGAAGATAATATCTCACTGTGGCTTTGATTTACATTTCTCAGAAATTGGTTGCATTTCTATGTACTAATAACAAAGTATCAGAAAGAAAAAAATAAGAAAACAGTTCCACTTAAAAATGCACAAAAGAAACAAACAAACAAAACTTAGGCATAAACTTTATCAAGATAGTGAAATACCTGTACTCCCAAAACTATAAAACATTGATGAAAGAAATTGAAATAAACAAATGGGAATATATTCCAGGCATGCAGATTGAATAACTGATATTGTTAAAATGTCTGTACTATCCAAAATAATATACAGATTCAATGTAATCCCTATCAAAATACCAACAGCATTTTTCACAGAACCAGAAGAAATAAAACTAAATTTGTATGAAACCACAAAAGAACCCAAATAGCCAAACCAATTTGGAGGCAGAACAAAGCCGGAGGGATCACGATTCCAGATTTCAAGATACACTACATTGCTGTGGTAGTCAAACCATGTGGTACTGGCATTAAGATAGAGACATAGATCAAAAGAGTCCAGAAATATACTCATGCTTATATGCCCAAATAACCTATGACAAAGGAAGCAAGAACATATAAAGTGAGGAAAAGACAGTTGCTTCATTATATGATGCTGGAGAAACTGGACAGCTACATTCAACAGAATGAAACTGGACCACTTTTTAATACTATACACACACACAAAAATGGAAGATAGATTAAAGACCTAAATGTGAGACCTAGAACCAAAACATTTATGGGAGACAACATAAGCAATAATTTCTTTTACATTGACTGTAACAATATTTTTCTAGATGTTTTTTAATGTAAGGGAAATAAAAGCAAAAATAAACTATTGGAACTACATCAAAATAAAAATACTGGGGTGCCTGGGTGGTTCAGTTGTTAAATGTCTACCTTCAGCTCAGGTCATGATCCCAGGACCCTGGGATCAAGTCCTGCATAGGACTCCCTGCTCAGCGAGAAGCCCGTTTCTCCCTCTCCCACTTCCCCTATTTGTGTTCCTTCTCTCGCTATCTCTCTTTTTGTCATATAAATAAAATCTTTTTAAAAAAATTTTTGCTCGTTCAGGAAACTATCAAAAAGACAAGAAAGCAAACCACTAAATGGGAGAAAATATTTGCAAATAATACATAAGATAAGGGGTTAAATCTGAAATATATGAAGAATTTATACAGCTCAAACCAAACCAAAATAAAAAATCCAGTTAAAAATAAGCAAAAGGAAAAAAACACATTAAAAAAATGAGCAAAAGACATGAACAGACTTTTTTTTTTTTTTTCCAAGGGGGCATACGGATGACCAGTGGACACATGAAAAGGTGCTCGACATCACTCATCATCAGAGAAATGTGTGCATATCTTTATTCCTATTGCAATATGTTCCAAATTTTCCTTCATTTCATTTTCTTTTTCTAATTATCTAAATGCTTTTATGACTTACTTTATATTTCACACTTCTTTTTCTACTATGATCTCAAATACAATGAACTCTTGCCAAAATGTTTATCATTATACTTTTTAAATCCAGAAAATTTCTCTTTTTTAAATTCATAATATTTATATATTTGCTGAAATTCTCAATCTTGTCTTGTACTTATTTAACTATAATATAAATTATTTAAAAGTCAATTTTAATAAATTTGCTTTCTGGATCCTATGTGTTTCTGGTATGTATTGTTTTTATTTGTTTCTAATCATATGTGCTATCTTTTCCTTCATCTGGATATTTTCCATGGCATATTGCATATTTATTATAAATAATTTTAGATATAATTTGAGGCCTAGATTGATGTTAACTTCCTCCTGATTGGATTTATATTTGTCTTCTACAGGAGGCTAAGCCTGACAATCATTGTTTTTCTCCAACTAATCAAGAACAGAGATATTTAAAGCCAATTCATAAGCCCCTGCAAAAGCTGGTCTATTTACTGCCTACCCTTATTTATAAACCAGCTAATTTGGTGCAGTATAAAGTTTGAAGTAATTATTGATGTCTCCTCCTCCTTGGCAAGCCTTGTAATTCAAATGTCTCTGTTCACCTCTTTCTCAATTTATAGTTACATTTAAAGCTCTTCTTAGGTTGCCTATGATCTCAGACAGAACATATGAATAAATTGGGAAAAAATTTAGTTCTAAATTCTGATCTCCTACTCTGGGATTCCTTTATACACTTATTTATTTTCTTTTTATGATTTGGGACATTTAATTCTTCTCTGCCATTCCAATTTTCTGATGACTTCAAATATAATTCAAAAAACGAATCCATATTTGATTCTTTTCTGAGCAGGATGGTTGCCCCAGATTATCTAATGTATGTATCATTAGATAGTAATATATTATTAGATAATTAGAAAGACAAAAGACTTCACCTATATTTGAAAAATAAATGAAAAGTTTTCATAAGTACTTCAAAAAAGAGTACATCCAACTTTCCAGTGAAACTTTCATCATCAACCTGATGAAATGCAGGGGAATGGAAAATTAAAACCTCTATATTAGTTCTTATTCATGATAATGGTAATATAAAAAAGAGTTTAGTATTAGTATTAATACTTAGTGTGGGCAAAGATGTGGCTCAACTGGATAATTTATATATGGAAAATAAAATGATAAAAACAAAACAAAACACTTGAAATAAATATTTGGCAGATCCAAATAGAATGACTGTGTGCAAAACACACACACACACACACCATACAGTTACCCCTTAACTGGAAACTTTTCTTCTTATCTATTGCCGCATAAGAATCCACTACAAAATTGAATGAGTTTAAAACAACATCTTTATTTAACCTCAAAATTTTGTCGGTAGTGTCTCTGGAGTGGGATAATCTGGGCAATTCTTCTCTACGTGCTGTCAGCCAAGGTCACTTAGCAATATTCAACTAGTGGCAAGGTATTCTGCGGAGTTTAAAATGGCTTCATTGCATGGCAGTTAGTGGGCATGTCCGGAAGGCTGTACTCAGATGGACTGTTAGCCTGTGCACCTACATGTGATCTCCACATCACAGTGATTACATCACAGTGTAAATAAATGTTTTCTATGCCAACTCAGGGCACTCAGAAAGAGTGTCTGAAAAGATAAGAAGTGAATGCTCTTTGTTTTTTTAACATCTGGGACAAAAAACTGTCCCAGTTTCACATTTCATATTCTGTTAATCAAAAAGCCATGGAATTCACAAAATGCAAAGAGAAAGAAAAATGACACTTCATGAGACAGGAATGTTAGAAGTATCTACTTCTGCCCAGCAAAAGACACTAAAAGAAGCAGAAGACAAGCCACAGAGTGGGAAAAAATATTCATGAAGCACATATATAATAGAGTACTGGTATCCAAAATATACAGATAATTCTTAAAACTCAACAATAAGAAGATAAGCAAAGCAATTAAAAAATGAGCAAAAGATGCTACCAGACACCTCATCAATAAGGTATACTAATAGCAAATATCCATACGAAAAGATGCTCAACCTCCTATGTCATTAAGGAATTGCAAATTAAAGCCACGGAGGAATACCACCACTATATGCCTATTAAAATGGCTGGTGAGAATGTAGAGCAGCAGGAATTCTCATTCACTGCTAGTGAGAATGCAAAATGACACAGACACTTCAGAAGACAGTTTGGCATTTTTCTTATAAAGATAAACACAGCCCCACTACAATATTCAGCCATTGTGTTCGAATGAGTTTAAAACTTATTCGAATGAGTTTAAAACTTACGTCCACAATAAACTCACACATGAATGTTTCTAATGCTGTATTCAAAATGGGAAAAAAAAAAAAAAAACTGGGAAACAACAAAGATGTCCTTCAGTAGGTTAATGCACTGTGGTACATACAAATAATGGAATGTTAAGCGATGATAACAACAACAACCAAACAACAACAACAACATTAATAAGCCATAATAGACATGGGGGAAATCTAAATGTATATTGCTAAGTGTAAGAAGCCAACCTGAAAAAGCTACATATCTTATGATTCCAACTGTAGGCATTATTGAAGAAGTAAAAATACAGAAAAGTATAATGATCAGTGGTTGGAGATAGGGAGAGAAAGAGAGATGAGTCGGTGAAGCACGTGGCAATTTTAAGGCAGTCAAGCTATTCTATGTGGTACTGTGGTGGTGGATATATAGTATTGTGCTTGCCTTTTTCAAAACTCATAGAACATACAACACAAATATTGAACTCTAATATAAACCATAGACTTTAGTTAATAATAAGGCATTAATATTGGTTCATCAATTGTTATAAATGTATCACACAAGGCAAGATGTTAATAAGAGAAACTGGATCTCATGTAGTGGTTATATGAAAATTTTTTGTACTTTATACTCAAGTATTCTTTATTTTTTGGGTATTTTAAGACTTTATTTATTTGAGAGAAAGAGAGAGAGAGAGGGAGGGAGAGCACAGAGAGAGAAGGAGAGGAAGAAGCAGACTCCCCACTGAGCAGGGAGCCCAATGTAGGGATCAATCCCAGGACCCTGAGACCATGACTTAAGTTGAAGGCAGATGCTTAACTGACTGAGCCACCCAGGCACTCCTCAAATATTTTTAAAATCTGAAACTGCTCAGAAAGTATATTAATTATAAAAATAGAGGCACTTACCTTTAATCTACAATGATTATTACAGTAGAACAGATAAGAGCAATAAAAATAAATGAACAGAAGAAGACATAGCCTGAAAAAATCTACACTCCAATTCATTTAATCAATTTTGACAACAACAACAAGAAGAAGTGTTTTTCTATGATGAGATAAATCAATTGTTTTGGAGTGTTTGGTATTTGGGAAGAAGCAGAAAAAGTATTTTTAATTTTTAGTAAGCTTCATTTTCACCTATGGCTTCTGGACAGATGAATGGGTTCATTTTTGAGGTTCATTAAATTCACTGGCATGTTTTATTGTGGTACTTTTCTGTATGTTTGATATATGTCAATAAAGTATTTTAAATTATACTAAGAATAAATTGACAAAACTACAAGGAAAATAAATTAATGATAATCCTACAGGAAAATTTTAATTCAGCTTTCTGAGTTACTGATAGAGTTAACAGAAAAATAATCAATAGGGACTAGAAGATTAGCATGATTGAACAGCAAGATTGAGTAGCTAGATTAACAAAACTGACATACCTATCTATCAATGTAGGTATAGATAAATGTAGTTATATAGATAAGTACTTGGCTCAGAGTGATTTCTGAACACATTTGGGATTAAGCTTAATACTAATAACCATATATAGATCTAGAAAGATGGCAGCGGAGTAGGAGGACCCTAGGCTCATCTCATCCCATGAATACAACTAGATAACTATCAAATCATCCTAAATACCCCCAGAAATTGAACCAACGACTAAAGGAACCAATTTCATAACTAAAAACGTAGAAGAGACCACATCAAAAAGGGTAGGAAGAACAGAGATCTAGTTCGGGGAAAAAAAATGGATTGTGGCCACTGTCATAGGAAGGGAGCCACAGACACAGAGAAGGCAAAAGACAGACTAGCACACAAGGAGCATGAATGGGGGAAATGAATTCCCATAGCAATTGGCTTGGAAAGGAAGAGGGGCCAAATTCTGTGAGTTCTTGCAATCAACAGGTCTTAAAGCCTGCTTTAAAGGTCAGCGGGCCTGGCTTAGATAGAGCCAATAGGACATTGCATTTGTCTTGCTGAGAAAGCAGGCAAACCACCACCCATGGACATACAGCATGGAAATAGCAATCTGAAGAGTGTCTGGGGCACACAGTACGAAGTTACTCACTCCCTCAGAATGCATCCAAGAGGGATAGCTTTCACAAAATGACCCCTCCAGGAGAAAAGGAACTGGCTGGTGCCATTTTCCTGTCTTACCCCTCAGCATAAGCATAGAACCTCTTGTGGGAACCAACACAGTGCCTACATTTGCTACCTAAGTTGCTTACACCAAGCCCCAATGCCATGCGCTGGTAGAACTGCCCCTCCCAGTCACACTTGCCTCAGTCCCAGCATGGTGAGCTCCCTCCCCCAGAAGACTGGTCCAAACCCCTGGTCAAACCATGTCTCCCAACATGGGAGTTTAATGGAGCCTCAGTTCTGGCAGTAGTGATCATAAGTCTCATTTCACAAAAGACCAGATCACACCCAGTTAAAATGTGTCACTTTCTGGCCAGGGACCAAACACTGTCCACAACAGGCTAAAGGCTTCAGCAGACAGCTGCCTAAAGAATAAAGAGAGATAAACAAAATGGCAGAACACACAAAACACACATGGGAGACACTCTCAGAAGTGCCAGGCCTTGGAAAACAAGGGACATTGCATGGCAGGACACCCCAGGACCTCTTTTCTGTTAGGCCATTACCCTCAAGAACAGGAGACATAGCTGACTTTCCTAACACAGAGAAACAGGTGCAGAGACTTAGACAAAATGAGAAGACATTTGTCCTAAATGAAAGAATAGGATAAGTCCATGGTGAGAGATCTAAGCAAAACAGATGTAAGTAACATGTCTGATAGATAATTTAAAGCAATGATCTTAAGAATACTCACTGAACTTGAGAAAAGAGTAGATGACGTGGGGGAGATTCTTAATCTTTTTTTTTTTTTTTAAGATTTTATTTATTTATTTGTCAGAGAGAGAGAGAGAGAGAGAGACAGAGCACAAGCAGAGGAAGCAGAAGGAGGAGGGAGAAACAGAAGAAGCAGAAGAATGAATTAATGACCTAGGAGATAGAGTAATGAAAAGTAATCAAGCTGAACAAAAGACAGAAGGAAGAATTATGCAAGATGAGAATAGACTTAGGGAACTCAATGATTCCAACAAACATAACATTTGTATTCTAGGATTCCCAGAAAAGAAAAGGGGGCAGAAAATTTATCTGAAGAAATAATAGTTGAAAACTCCCTTAATCTGGAGGGGGAAACAGACATCCAGATCCAGGAGGCACAGAGAACCCCTATCAAAATAAACAAAAAGAGACCCACACCAAGACACATTATAATTAAATTGGCAAAATATAGTGATAAAGAAAACACACACACACACACACACACAGCAAGACAGAAGGAGACAGTAACAGACAAGGGGGAAACCCATTAAACCAAGAGGGGATTTTTTTCAGTAAAACTTTTTCAAGCCAGAAGGGAGTGGCATGATATATTCAAAATGCTGAATGGGAAAAGTATGTAGCCAAAAATATTCTCTATACAGCAAGGCTAACAGTCAAAACAGAAAGAGAGAGAGAGTTTCCCAGACAGATAAAAACTAAAGGAGTTGATGGTTACTAAGCCAGCCATGAAAGAAATATTAGAAAAGACACTTTGAGTGGAAAGGAGAGATGAAAAGTGAAAACATAAAGGCAGGAAACACAAAAGCAGTAGAAGTAGATGTTGGTATCTATAGGTTTATATATCTATATATCTATTTCCAAGGCCTTGTATAATCTTACATGACATTGATATCTGCATGGACTATCTAATCACAAGAATACACATATCATAAGAGATTACAGCTTTCCTGCTATAAACTTTAAGTTGTTAATTGCTATTAGTCAAGTTATTATAATATGTAATACAATATATTATTTATATAATGTCAATAAAATTAATATAAAAACCAAGAATGACAGTAATTTGTTAAAAATTTTCACAAAATAGAATACAAGAAAGATTGTTCTAAATATGCCCCCAAGGGGCGCCTGGGTGGCTCAGTGGGTTAATAAGCCTCTGCCTTCGGCTCAGGTCATGATCTCAGGGTCCTGGGATCGAGTCCCACATCGGGCTCTCTGCTTGGCAGGGAGCCTGCTTTCTCCTCTCTCTCTCTCTCTGTCTGCCTCTCTGCCTACTTGTGATCTCTCTCTGTCAAATAAAATAAATAAATAAATAAATAAATATGCCCCCAAATATTTATCTGTCAATATGATGATAGTCTTTTTTTTTTTTTTTTTTTTGGAGAGGTAGAGCTAGAGATTGATAAGCACGTAGATGTATACAATTAGGTTTTCAAGGTGCAAAGATGTAAAGAAGAGTGAATGTAGATGTTAGGTTCTTGGGCATTGGATCTAAAGAGTCTCTGAGGAAATGATGGTGACATCCTTTGTTTCAGACCAGAACTCAGGAACAGAAAGTTGCAGGTGCACTGAGGTCATTTCTTGGCTTCCAGTGGGAGACATATTTGAGTCATGGTGAAGCTAAATGATCCTATTCCTGCTCTCCTGTTTTACGTGGTGGACAGAGTGTAGCCTTGTGGGACCAGACAGTCTAAATCAAGGCCGTGCATTCTTTCATGTATCATTAGTGGAGAAATTCCAGCCCCAAGACCTTGAAGGTTGAAAGCAGCTGCTGTGGAGAGAAGCACAGCCTGTAAGAAATACAGCCTCTCACAGTTGGGGGAGGGGGGGCAGACTCTCAATCTCAGCCAGTTCCGGGTGGCTCTCCGTGTTCATTCACTGGATAATCCTCACTACTTTTCTTCATGTTGGCAAAATGTGAGCTACATTAACATTTTGTTTGTTTGTTATTTTGGATATTCATTATCAACCCTTCTTCATCCTTGGGAAGAATATTCCCCCATATGAGTTTTGGTGAGGAATAAGAACTCACTCTTCATGTTTCCTTTGTGTCTGTTTCATGAATATGGGAACAAAATGTTGCCCATTAAAGGTATTTACTTTTTTTTTTAAGATTTTGTTTATTTATTGGACAGAGAGAGAGAGAGAGATCACAAGTAGGCAGAGAGGCAGGCAGAGAGAGAGGGGGAAGCAGGCTCCCTGCCGAGCAGAGAGCCCCATGCAGGCTCGATCCCAGGACCCTGAGATCATGACCTGAGCCAAAGGCAGAGGCGTAACCCACTGAACCACCCAGGTGCCCCACATTTACTAATTTTTTTTTTTTTAATTGAACCTAAGAGTGGGGAAGTTAAAAAAAAAAAAAAAAAAGCTTCCCCTTCATGAATGGAAGTGGTCAAGAGATCACCTTTCCTGTGACAGCCATTGTAGCAAACATGGAAGCAGAATGGAAGGATCAATACAAAACAGAGAAAGATCTCTGCACTGGCAGGAGTGTTATCTATAGAACAACTTGGTCACATTATTTGTGGCATTATTTCTGGCTAGTGACTTCCATGTTGGATTAACCAGTTTCTTTGATGACTCTTACATAACCATATTAAAACACACAAACACAATTTGTTTTGCTTACAACTGTGAATGAGACTGCATTGCCAGGTATCACTACAAATCTTTATTAAATATGTCTGCCTTTTCTTAAATTATGCCCTATTTCCACTAATAAGATGAACACTGATTCTTACTGCCTTTGCATATCCCTTTGAATATTATTGTCAAGACCCCAATCTCTAACTAGATGTTCAATGTTTTGCAAATAAAGTCTATGTGTTTCTGCTTTATTGTAACTTTAAATAATCATTATAGTAACTAGTACTTCATAAACATGAAACAAGCTTTTATTGAAACATAAAAGAAGTGCACATAGAGGGGCACCTGGTTGGCTCAGTGGGTTAAGCCTCTGCCTTCAGCTCAGGTCATGATCTCAGGGTCCTGGGATCAAGCCCCACGTCAGGCTCTCTACTCAGTGGCGAGCCTGCTTCCACCTCTCTCTCTCTCTCTGCCTGCCTTTCTGTATACATTAGGAGAAAGAAAGGAAAAATGAAGGAGTGAAATTGTAGGGGGAGACGAACCATGAAAGACTATGGACTCTGGGAATCAAACTGAGGGTTTAGAAGGGAGGGGTGTGGGGGAATGGGTGAGCCTGGTGATGGATATTAAGGAGGACACGGATTGCATGGAGCACTGGGGGTTATATGCAAACAATGAATCATGGAACACTGCATCAAAAACTAATGGTATACTGTATGGTGGTTAACATAACAAAAAGAAAAAAAAGAAAAAAAAAAAAGAAGTGTACATAGAGTTGGTAATACGTAAAAAGATTTTCCGAGATCACAAAGTTATGGCATGGTAAGGCTAGAACCTTGCTTACAGATTTCCAACCTCCTAATTTTTATTTATACCACCAGTGTTCTATTTTGATGGTAACATTATTACAAGTAAAAGTCTACCTATTTTCTAATGTTCAGTTAATTTCCAAATTAATATAAAAAGAACTCCTAAGGCGCTCTACTCTTTTGCAAATAAAATATAATTATTAGTACATAAAATTTCATTGTCAGTATATATCATGATCACTTTATTTTGTGTAAGATAAATAAGATTATAGAATAGAATGAACTTTGGGTATTATGATGTGTGTGTGTGTGTGTGTGTGTGTGTGTGTGTTTGTAAAAGAATACCAAGCTATTAAAAAGTTTTATATTATTATCCTTTCTAAGAGAGAAAGAATGTCAACTTTTGAACCTAATTAGCAAAAGGCTATTGCTTTTCTACATTTTTATTAAGGCAAAGGCAATCTAGTTAAAAATAATTCAACTGATTGTAGAAATGCTATAAATTGCTGTGAAGTGAGTTGCTGGCCATGGCCTGTCAAAGCAAATATGTTGTACAAATCTTAGATGAAAATTAGTACTTATCATTTTGCACCACACCAAAAAGAAAAAAAAAAAGGTCAGATTTGTAAAATGATTTCAAAGTCATGGAAAGAGAAAATATACTCAAGAAAGAGCTAAGCAATCCTAAGTAACTATTTTCTACTTATATAGTTTGTCACCTGAATTAAGTCCCATAATCTGCAAATCTCTACATGACATGGAGTCTCTGTCTTAAGAATTTTATACCACTGCCATTGCTAAGTCCTCATTTTAGTCATTGTTAAGGAGATGATCTTTAGGAAACAAACAAACAAAAATAAACAAACGAACAAACAAAAACTCAGAATGAATTTTATTTTTGAAAGTCTACCTTTATCATTCAGGAGATGTTATTTGAACACAGCCATGGGACATTACCAAAGTGACTTAGCCAGAGCAAGATTCTGGACAAATATCTTCTTACTGCTAATGTATGAAGGGATCAAGACTGATTTGGGTGATATGAAGAACCTCAATACTTCAATTAAGAGAATTTATGAAAATACTTTGATCTGATGCATCCTTTAGGAATTTTCGCAAACTTTTTAACCACTTCTATAAAATGCAAGGAAGTATAGCCTCTACAAAACAAAATCAAATCATAAAGGAGAATAGCTTAAGATGGGAAGAAATGTGATGCTTGAAAGAAAACCAGATGAAATGCAGACACTCACCCAAGATGAAGAGGAAACTGGGTGCTCAGAAATGCTCATAGCAGAAAGAATCTCCAAATATTAAAGAGGTAAAAAGCTGAATTGATAATATGGGGACTCAAAAATGGTTGAATACAAACGTGACAATTCCAATAAGAATACAGTAAGGAGTGTGTCTGGGTGGCTCAGTCGGTTAAGCGTCTGCCTTTGGCTCAGGTCATGATCCTCAGGGTCCTGGGATCGAGTCCTGCATCTGGCTACCTGCTCAGTGGGGAGCCTGCTTCTCCCTCTGCCTCTGCTTCTTCCCCTACTTGTGCTCTTTCCCCCTCTCTCTGTCAAATAAATAAATAAAATCTTAAAAAAAAAAGAATACAGGAGAGAAGTATAACTAAGTTAAAATATGAGATTAAAAGTATATAAAGACTTATTTCCTGAATAAAGAAAACAGAGACCAAAATTTAGAAATGTATGCATTTCAAGAAAGAAATTTTGAGAAATAGAATGTAAATAATAAGAAATAATATAATTGAATAGAATAAAATTTAAAAATTTCATAGAGATTTTCTTAATCCATCTGAAATTTTAAGTTTGACTTCTTATTCAACACCACAATTATTAGGAAAGTATCATCCAATAATATCATTTTCAATTTTATTTCATTATAAATATTTGGTCTGGCCAAATTCTGTTTTTTAAATTACATATATATATTATATTTTATTTTTAATTAAATTCTATTCATTAAGTTATATATGTTATATATACAAACAAGATATATATTATATATTGCATATATATTCATCACATGCATATTTTTCTATTTTTAAATTAAAAAATGTGCTTTTTAGCATACCTGCAATAAAATAAACCTAACTTCCCAAACTGGGATGTATTCATTTTATAAATCAATATACTTGAATTGTTTCTTTAGAATTATTATCTTTATGTATATAAGAGATACTAGCCCAAAAATTTCTTTTCATATAATGATGATCAGAGACCATTTAAGAATATTGAAACTTTAAATTTACCTACTTCCATTCTGTTTTCTGCACTCTAAATGTTCTATATTTCAATTGAGGATGATAGGTGGATAGACAGATGGTGGACAGATAGATGATCACTGGATGGATAGACAGATAGATAGGAAGAAATCATTATCCTTATGGCTTTATTCAGTTAGTATTCATTTAGATTATCACACACATTTATCCTTCCAATTTCCATCATTTGTCCCTATATCTCTGAGATTCCATCTGTGATCACTTTCTTCTACCTGAAAAAACACACATTAGAAACACAGTTGAAAAAGGAAGTTTTGGGGCGCTTGGGTGGCTCAGTTGGTTGACCCACTGCCTTCAGCGTGGGTCATGATCCCAGCATCCTGAGATCAAGTCCTGCATCAGGCTCCCTGCTCAGCAAGGAGCCTACTTTCCCCTCTCCCTCTGCCTGCAGCTCCCCCTGCTCATATGCTTTCTCTCTCTCTCTGTCAAATGAATAAATATAAAATTTTTTAAAATGTCAATAATGTTGACCATATTAAAAAAAAAAGAAAGAAAGAAAAAGAGACATTTAAAAATGATACCTTATAGGGTGCTTGTGTGGCTGAGTCCATTAAGCATCTGACTTCTGCACAGGTCATGATCTCAGGGTCCTGGGATCAAACTCAGTGTCTGGCTTCCTGCTCAGCAGGGAGTCTGCTTCTCCCTCTCCCTCTGCCCCTCCCCTCCACTCTGTCCTCTGTCTTTCTCTTTCTTTCTCTCAAATAAATAAATAAAATCTTTAAAAAAAAAAAAAGTAAAAAAAATCTATTTTAAAAAATGATACCTCAGATGGAACACTTAAAAAAAAAAAAAAACCCAAATGCCTGAGAAAACCTTTTGTGTGAGGGGCATAAGACTACTCATAGAGAACTCAATTTAATGCATGTGATTATGCGTAGGCTTGTTTTGTATTTTTTACATCAATATTCAGTATTGGATTATAATGCTGGTAAAGCACAGGGCTGTGTGTTTGGCTTTATCTACTCAGTAGGTAGTATGCAAATGTAATAAGCTATTTATTAATATTACATCTACTTATTTCCTGGCTTTTACTAAACTTTGTAGAGTTATCTTAATATCAAGTTTTATATTTGTAATACACCTGTGTAATCTCCATTGGCATTCCCATCTTACTTTGGAGGAAATTTAGCCTCCATAGGGCAAAATAACTTAGTGAGAGAGAACTCAGCATTTAAGTCTATATAACTCAAGATCCTCCCTTCTTTCCATTTTCTTTATTGCCTATTATGTATGTGCTATGCATTCAATAAATTCTCTTTCTTTAAATTGAATTTAACCTGAGAAGCAATGTTTTGTTGAGCAATAAATATAATATTGGGCACTCTTCCTACTTTTCAGTTACAATACAGTTCACGGAAAAAAATTATTTCATTGTGCTGGGAACTTAAAATAATGAACATGAAACTTCCCATGTTAACTGGAAACTGAAGGGAATCAAGTTGAATTACATGAGATAAAGAAAGTAAGTGGAAAAGGAATTGAATATAATATCTCCTTTTCATTTCTTATTTTTTAGCTGTTGAATAAGTGTTTTTCTCCATGTGGACTATCTTTATCCATGTCTGAAATATATACTTCCTGTATCTTCTATATCTAAGAAGGACTCACTCTAATACAAACATTTCCTAAAATGCATCTTTCAAATGCATGAGCTGAGTCTTATTAGAACGAAAGTCTCCTCCATAATGCTTAATTGATAGCTAGTCATTATATGCTCTGTGAGCCTGAGTGACAGCTGTCCATAGGCATACACGGAATGATGGCAAATGTGACAACAAATGATAAATGTTACATCAATAACCTTCAAAGACGACCTTCCTTCTCTTTTCAATTTTTCATATCTTAAGATTTAATCTCTTCATCTCTTTACACTTGGTCCAAAATTGTGATATACCAAAGCATCATGCAAAACAATTATATAATGTAAAAAAAAGGACATTTTTCTTTCACATAGATCCAAGCTAACTGGAATTTTTATAGCCCATATATTTCCTTTGTAAATTTTTTCATTCTCAATTGGAAGTCTCTGATAATATTTCTGAAGGATACAGAATTGCATGTGCTCATTATGAAAACAATGCCTGAAAAAAATTTGTCCATGCTAGAAAACAGACATCCTGCATATGATGTTGTCTTAAAATTTGACTTTGAAAATTATAGGCTTATATTCCTAAGTGTCATTTCATTGGATGGTTTTGGAATATCTTCTAATTTATTATGTAAATGCTTCAATTTCATAATTATAGACTCATTTGCAATTCTAAGAAAAATACACATATAGATGTCCCATAAGCTATATAAAGTTGCCCCCGCTTAGAGAACTACAGCACATCACACCAAGACATTGACACAGATATAATTCATTACCGTCTTTGTTTTACCTGCTTTAAATGCATTAGTTTTGTATACATATGTGTGTTTTCAGTTCTATACAATTTTGTCATATGTACAAATTTTTAAATATTAATGTTTACATGGTATTTTTCTTACTTTTACTCCCAAACTACTTCTATTGCTGTATTTGATATGTTTCCTTAAGATAGCATGTTGATGAGGCATACTACATTTTTTTTCCATGCTGCCAATCTTTCTTTTAATTAGGATGCTTAAATTATTTATGCTATTTAGACTAATTATGGATATGTAAGGTCTTAAGTCTGTCATTTTAGTATTTTCTATTTGTTTCCTCTATATCTCAATGGAACAATTTTTCTCGTCTTTCTATGGATTATTATTTTTTTTTAAGTATTCCAACTTGGTTTGTTTTTATTTGTTAATGCTTTTGAGAATATCAGTTTAAATACTTTTATTGTGGTTGTTAAATATATGTATATATAACATATAGAGACAGTAATTTAATGTATATTATATATTACTATATTGGTAACATATATAGGGTTTGTGAATAGTGTATGTACATACTATATGAAATGTACAATAATATATATATACACATAATATATATACAGATGTATAAAACCAGCTACAGTGTAATAGTATCCCTTCCAGTGATGTGAAAAAATCTAATTTCCATTTAAGTTCCTTTACCCTCCCCACTTTTTTATTTTTTTAAGGATTCTTTTTTTAAAAGATGTTATTTATTTATTTGACAGAGAGATCACAAGTAGGCAGAGAGGCAGGCAAAGAGAGCAGGGGAAGCAGGCTCCCTGCTGAGCAGAGAGCCTGATGTGGGGCTCGATCCCAGCACCCTGAGATCATGACCTGAGCTGAAGGCAGAGACACCCAGGCACCCCATCCTCTCCACTTTTTAAATATAATTATTTACTTTTTTTTCTACATTTATTGAACCCACATTACATGTTGTTATAATTTTTGTTTCAACCGTGCATTAGAATTTAAGAATCGCATGAGAACGAGCTATAATTTCCCTCACTATTTTATTTCTGTGTCCTGTTTGATTATTGAAACTGAAGGATTATGAACTGAGATTGGTCTCATGGGGCTCTTCTCTCTTATTTTGTAGCCAGACCTTAACAGTCTGTAGTTTGGGTCAAAGTTTGGGGCAGACTTGTCCAGTTTGGAGGTCTATAATCTCATCCTGACAATTTGTCTAACTCTGGTTTCAGATTTACCCCCAACTAACATCATGGTTTTCTGTTTTGTTTTGTTTTGTTTTGTTTTTCCCTAGGAACCCAGATTGGGAGAATTTATCAGCTGACTCTGCAAAAGTGTGAATGGGAAGCGGGTGGTCTGTATAGCATGTCAAGGCCATTTCCCTTACCCTGTCTCCAACAAACCTCAATGACTGCCATCAGACAGGGCTTTTACCAATCTTGCTACCTGGATGGCTACCTGATTATTCACTAAAAGAAAATAAATATGTATTTTTTTTACATCACTTCATGCTTCCATGTGATACATTCCCCACCAAATAGACCTTCATCTCAACTCTACGGTAGTAGCCCATATTTGAGAATTTCACAGGTTTTACTAGTGTAATGTGATTAAATCAGCAGCAGAAGCCAAAATATTCTCCTTCTCATGATCATCTGGGCTTATAAACATGTTCAAATCATGTGAGAGGGATTTTTATTTCACACACACACACACACACACACACACCCACAAAACAATTTTATCGACAGCTTTGGTATTTAGATTGAGTGGTTTAGTATATAACAAAAATAAAGTAATATATAGTAAAAACACATGCACCCTCATATTACTGATTACTACACAAATAAAAATCAGTATTTATCCAGTGCCAGAATTTATAAATAATAATAAACTATTCATAAAATAAATTGTATATTATTAGGGTTTTTAAAATTCAGCTTAATTTATTTATTTGTACATTTTAAATATTAATGTAATACATATTTTACATGTTCAACAACATACATTATACTTTTTGACTCTTATAAATATAATATTAATTAAATTAGTAAATTCATATTTTCATTGGATTGCACATCACACACAGTAGTATTTCTGAATGTGTGCATATGTGCCTGTGGGTGCATGTGTATGTGAACGGCAAGTGTATGCATTCTAACAAGTACCCTTGGCTACAAGATTCTACAATTTCATTTAATATCTTTAGAGCATGTGAGTATAAAACATGTACCTAATAAATATATGACAGTGGAAAATATCAAGTATCACTGAATATTAAATATCAATTATTAGTAAACTCATGGTATGCATGTCTTTGCTATTTTTAAATTTAGACTTTTCCTCCAAAACTTGCATTAATCCCATACACAAAGTAATCTTCCAGATAAAAAATAAACATTCTTTTCTCAATCATTTACCTTTAATTAGTTCATAATGTTGTTACCCTTCATGGTTCTGAAACTTGTACATTTGTGAGCATTTGAAGACTAAACAATTTTTCAGAAAAATTGGCATTTATTAATGTAATCCAACAATTACTGATTTAAAAAAGCATAAATACCACATGCATCCTGAATCACGGGATGCTTTGGGTTCTGATTTAATCAGACTCATATGATTATCAATACTTTAAACACTGAAAAATATTTCTTTGAGAAATATCCAGCAGATCACAGTGCTTCTCTCTCTCTCTCTCTTTTTTTTTTTTTTTTTTGTTTTGTTCTCCCATAATATATACCATTGATTAATCCGTAGACAGGTTAATGTCCACAGTAAGGGAAAATAAGAAAAATGAATGAAGCCAGCAAGATAGAGATAAGAAAAGACAATAAATTTATAAAACAAGTAGGGCCATCTATCTTGATAATAGCATCAAATCATGAGATATCTGCCAGGCTTATAACCCTATTGTGAAATAGATGAATTATATAAAATTGTGGATTAATTTTTTTATAAATGTAAACACCCCAATTTGATTAAATGAACACATTAATAATTTATAATTAGGTTCCTTTAAAATTAAATAATGGGTAAAAGATAATAAAACAAAAATCATAGACACTTTACAATTTTATTGTCCTAGTATTTAACATTTATTATTTTATTTAACATCATCCAAATTAAAAAATATATATATAAGCCCTGAAACAATAAAACTCCTAAAAGAAAACATAAATAATAATCTTTGGGACATTGGCTTTAGCAATATTTTTTTTTCTGGATATGTCTCCTGAGGCAAGGAAAATAAAAGCAAAAATATACTTTTGTGACTACATTAAATAAAAAGCTTTTGCACAGTAAAGAAAACCATCAACAAAATGGAAAGGCAACCCACTGAATGGGCGAAGAGATTTACAAATGATGTATCTGATAAGGGCTTAATATCTAAAATACATAAAGAACTTAAACAATTCAACACTAAACACACACACACACACACACCAATAAAAAAATAGGCCAAAGACCTGAATAAATATTTTTCCCAAGAAGTGTACAAATGGCCAATAGACATATGAAAAGATGCTCAATGACATTACTTATCTGATAAATGTAAATTAAAACCACAATGAAATATCACCTTGTACCTCTCAGAATGTGTAGCATCAAAAAGACTAAACATGACAAGTGTCAGAAGGGTGTGGAGGAAGGGAACTCTTGTGCGTTATTAGTGGGACTATAAATTGGTGTAGCTACTATGGAAAACATATGGAGGTTCCTCAGAAAGTTAAGAATAGAGCTACTAGGGGTGCCTGGGTGGCTCAGTGGGTTAAGCCTCTGCCTTCATCTCAGGTCATGGTCTCAGGGTCCTGGGATCAAACCCTGCATCGGGCTCTCTGCTTAACAGGGAGCCTGCTTTTCCCTCTCTCTGCCTGCCTCTATGCATACCTGTGATCTCGCTCTTTCTGTCAAATAAATAAATAAAGTCTTAAAAAAAAAAAAAGAATGGAGCTACCATATGACCCAGTAATGGTTATTTAATTGGAACAAACAAAACACTACTTCAAAAAGTGAATTTTTTGATATACATTTTGATGTATCAAAAAGATATATCCAACTCTATGTTATTGGAGTATTATTTACAGTAGCCAAGATATGGAAACAACCAAAGTGTACATCAATACATCAGTAGATGTATGTGTGCATATACATATGAATTGATTGTGTGTCTCTATATATATAGATAGATAGATATAGATTGATAGACTATACTTTATATAAAGTATTTATAAAAGTCAGAGAAATATGATACCATATGATCTCTCAAAAATAAAATACCATATGATCTCACTTATATATGAAATAAAAAAAAACAGAATAAATAAACAAACCAGCAAGCAAAAAAAAAAAAAAAAATAGACTCATAAGTACATAGAACTAACTGGTGTTGCCAGAAGGGAGGAAGGGAGGAAGGGAGGGGAATGTGTGAAATAGGTGAAGTGCAAAACAAATAATAATAAAATAAAATAAAAATACTCTATCTTAATTAAAAAATGAGTATAAAATGTTAACTAATTTATGCTTTATGGTGATAGATCTTAGCACGTGAAATTATACTCTTCCATTATAATGCTCACATATAAAGTATACATAGACTATATGATTGACGTGTTTGGAATATCATAACATATTTGCTCTTATGGATATGATTTTATAAAAAGTAGTAAGTACATTTTTTCCTTCATTTTTCAATTTAAATGGTATATTTTTGTTATTGATGAAACATGTATTGATAGGTAATAATATACAAATATTTTTAAAATTTATAGGCACTTCACAGTGTCATTAAACATTCACTAATTTGTATATTTTTAATACAAGAAGGCTACATATAACTGAATATTATACTCAGGTTATATTAAAAATGAGAACTAAAAAAATGTAACTAATTATATGTCTTCAGTTGAATATCTGAACTATTTAAGAGTTTCCCAAGTACTCTTACATTTATTTCAAAATGCTGTAAAATATTTATATAATACTTTTATTTAAACATTTCTGTTTATAGAATTCCTACATTTCATCATTGTAGGTCATATCTCAAGTCACTCCACTCTAAGCTATTTTGGACACATTTACCTGTTAAGTTTAATTAATATTATTGGGCCTACCAATTTCAGTAAATTCTACTTTAGTTAAAACTGCTGAATTCTGATCCTTCTATTAAGCAAAGAAAAAATATGTCCCTGGTTTGAGGCAATTAAAAAAAAGAAGGCTACTAAGATGAAATTCAATACCTAGGGCTTAGATATTCTTGGTTATAAAATTTTATTATTTACACAGCAATATCATCATCTTTATTATCATCATCATCATAAATGGGAGTAGAGATTATAGAGTCAATTTCAATCCAAAGTTGTCCGTGAAACTTTGATAACCCAAGCCAAAGATAAAAATTTTGAAATACGCTAGATTTTATTAACTCTGATAAAACGAGGCTCTGGGGCATATTTATTGATTCCTACCCAACACCCTCACCAAATGTTGACAAAAACGAGTGTTAGGCTTCATGTTTCTTCTCTGTAGATGGCCTGGAAGCACTTAATTTGAAAGACTTGTTTTCTAAAACTGAGGCAAAACCTGAGAGCAGGATAATTTAGTCCTGTTTCCTAAACTCAGTTCTCAATTTGTGCTCTTTTAATTTACTGGAGGGCAGGGACCTGGTCCTTTAAAACAAATCTCCAGCATGATAGCAGAGCCAAGTGCATTAGAAGATGGGAAGGTCATTGATGTCTTTCCTAGCAACCCCATATGCCCTTCCCTAGTGATACCCCCTCTACTTGACCCATGTGTTTGCTACATTCTCTACATCAGCAACTCCCAAAACATTTTCCCTGAAACTGATGGAATGAATAAAAATAAATTAAGAGATTTTATGTTTATCTTCTGCAGCATTTCTACGTCTTCTAAATTCTAAAATACAATGTGGATCACCAAATGGAGAATAAAGGATATAGATGTGTATTTGTAGCCGATGTTCTAATGGTCTGTCCTGTGTCCTCTCACTCATAGCTGCTGGGAAGAAAACCATTTTCAACACTATGGCAGAGTAACTTCCAGCAGCGGAACCTCCATTTCTACCTAAGGACTATCTCTAGCAGCAGTGGAACTAGTCACTGGAGACGGAAAGAGAAGAATGGATAAACTAACATCTTAAAGGCACCTCACAATTAAGGAGAGGTAAATATACAGGCTTCCCTCCTTGGTACTGCAGTTTTGAGGCATCTTCCACCTGGTTTCCAACAGTATTGAGTCTTGGTACCCAATACAAGTATTTGTTCAATAACATATGCATTGCTGACTTTTCTATTTTCTGGTTTTATTTTTTTCCTCTCTTCGTCTTCTCCTTTTCAATATCCTTCTCTCGTGTTTTTGAGATCATTTCCCACTCCCCCCCCCAAAAAAAACCACATTTCTTTTTTTGATTCCTGGGACAAATACATAACATTTGAAGACATAATCGTTTACTGTAAAAGCCTTGGAAGTTCTAGTGGTGTTAAGATGGTGAACACATAATGTCAAACTAGTTATTATAAAATAAAAATATATATATTCATATCTTAAGTTTTTAAAGAGCAAAACAGTCATTACCCCTTTTGAGTTAATACGGGCTCTTGAATGTCATGATTATTTTAAGGGAGACACTGCTTCCAGGGAAAATTGTCATATGCTGAATAAATTATTAATCTAGTTATATTTAGAAAAATCTAGATATTTAAGGATTTTTACATATATAATCCCTGAATTGAAAAACTCATCATGGATTCATTTTATGAATATCTCCTTTTGTAACATTGTTTTATTTATAACAGAGAACTGAAAGTTGAAGATTAACCTAGTTTCTTCTATTTAAAGAGTAAAAAGTAATTATTTCATAAGAAAAAGAAGCATAGGTTGGCAAGATAGGTAGATTTTTAAAATTTCCATATATTTTTGAGTCAATTAAAATGTTTTTTAAAGTCTGCCTGCAGGTTTATACCTGTCAAATGTGCTTGAACTAGAAATAAGTACCTTAAACAATTTTGAAATTTATTATTCCCCTGAAATTGATTGAAAGAATTATGGATGGTGAAATATTCTGATTGACATAGTTTGGGTCAGCAATAATTCCCCAGAGTTCAAGCCCTGCCAAGGGCCAATGATATAGAGACTTTTGAATGTTAAACATTTTTGAGAAAAAGAGCATTAGGAAGGAATAATAGATAACATATAGTTTTTAACTAAAAGTGTACTAAAAGTAGGTGTCTAAAAACATCGAATGGGTATGTTGTGCTTTAATTATATATTTTATTTGTGCATTTTATTTCTAGGTGAATTTTTGCTTTTGTTTATAAAAATTTGTTTCTTTTCTATGTTAGATATATTATATACCAAGTAAAGGGAAATTAGAACACAGAAAATGAAGAAGAAAAAGATTAACTACTGTCAAACAAACAAAAACAATAATTGCCTAATCCATTAGCACATAAACTCTGTCTTACACAGCATTCCAATGTTTATGCTTAGGAGGATGAGAGACTGCAAAGAAATTGAATTGAGACAAGAAACACTAGAAAATTTTGGAGCTCAGTTGGGAAGATCAAAACAGTGAGAAATGATAGATACTATTTAAAAAGATGTAAGGGTACCTGGGTGGTTCAACCAGTGGAGCACCCAGTTCATGATTTTGGCTCAGGGCAAGATCTCAGTGTCCTGGGACTGACCCGGGACAGGCTTCTGGCAGGGGTGGGGAGCTTGCTTGTCTCCCTCTGCCTTTACCCCCACCACCGTGCCCCAGCTGTGCATTCTCTCTCTCCACTCTCACCTTCTCTCTAAAATAAATTTTAAAATATTTAAAAATAAATAAAAAAATAATGTAGAAATTTGAATCTACATCTGTGGTAGGTGAGAAGTATGAGTATAATTATAATTAGAATACTGTGTGTGTTAACACTAAGCATACAGTTAAGAGTGAAGGGCAAAGAAAATTTAAGTCTGGAATATTTGAGCTCTTACGTATAGGAGATCGCAAATATGTTTTGTTTATATTTAGCTTGAAACATAAGAGTGCACAAAATTCCTTAAGTACGCCGATGTGGAGAAGAATAAACAAGCAGATAACAGGGTCAGAAGTAGCCAAAATGCAAAAAGAGGTTTTACTGGTATATAAAAGCCAATTAGAGTAGGAAAATATAGAGTTTCGAGTTTTATCAAAATGTCTCTATCTTTCTAATTCTGATAATATAGTTGAGTCCGTGGCTAGGGAAAAAAAATAAAAAACATTAATAGTCTCATTAAGTAGTAAATTCTTTAGGCAAAGATCTGAAATCAGAGACCAAGAGAAAAATACCCCACACTGGAACTGGTTTTGCCCTAAGGACATATTCTAGAGTGAATAGGTTTAGGTTTGCTTGGTTTCATCCAGCAGATAGGATAACTTGCAAATATCAAGCCTTTTCCAAGATAGGGAGCCACATAGGGGATCCCTCATGAATGATCCAAAAGATTAAAATTTCCATGTAAAAATGAATCAGAAATAAGTCAGAAAATCGTAAGCAAAGTTGAATTGAAACTGAACAGATGAAGAGAAGTAAATCATTAAGAATTAATAGCAGCAATATAGGCATTGTTTATATGTGGCATCCAAACATGCCACTTGGGAAATCCAGAAAGCTTTTAGGTCAAGAATTATTATAAGGGGGTCCCTGAACAGTGATGTTGTAAGAGACTCACAGAAGCAAATTCAAATTGTCTGTGTTCAGTTGCCTTCACACTAATCCTCAAGATGCACACAAACAATTTTCTAATAAAAATGAATGTTTGTCATTCAAAAGCATCTAAATACACAAGGAAATGATAATTGATTTAAAAAAGCAGGAAAAAAGCAGAAAAAATATATAAAAAAGATGCACAAAGAATTCTGTTACTGGAAATATCATTATTACATTACAAATATATATCTTTAGGAGACTGAAAAGTGACCTAGCAAATTTGAAAAATAACTTGTATAAAAATATAGTATTTTAAGTTTAAAAATCAATGATGGACTTAGCACGGCAGACATAGCCAAAGCAAAAGCTAACAAAGTGCAACGTAAGCCGAAGTAAATATTTCAGAATGCATGACAGGTATTCTGAGAAGACATAATATGTGGATAGAATTGTCAGAATGTAAAGGATGATGTGAGAAAATGCTCCATGTATGTGTAATGGATACTCTAATCTGAGAGGAAAAAAAAAATTGGGGAAAGGACAATATTTAAAGATTTTTTAAGAAAGTTCTCCAGGCTTTTGAAGGACACTAATCTACATATTTAAAAACTCAGTCAATTCCAGACAAAACACAGGAAGACAATTGTGCTCATAGTGAAACTGAAAATGACCATGAAGAGTAAAACTATTTTCATTGGGGCTAGGAAAAAATCAAATTGCCTTGAATCATACTGAAACCTGACTTTCTAACTGAACCAATGGAAAGTAAAACATACAGTAGCATGTGCTAAAAGAACCAAACATCATTATAGAGTCCTTAGCCAAGATAATATCCATTGGACCAGGACCCATACCTCCTCAAAATTTAGACAAACAAAATCCCACCAGCAGAACCCTCCCACTTAAGATCGCCAAAGAAATTCTGAACAGATATACTTCAAAGAGGTGTAATTTCTAAAATGAAAGAATGAATAGAGAGCACAATATTTCATAATATATGAATATATCTAAATCAAAATTATTTAAAATGGATAAGCAGAGGCCACCTGGGTGGCTCAGTCAGTTATGCATCTGCCTTTGGCGCAGGTCATGGTTCCAGGTCATGGTTCCAGGGACCGGGGATCCAGTCTGGCATTGTTGAGCAGGGAGCCTGCTTCTCTCTCTTTCTCCCTCTGCCTCTCCCCTGGCGTGTACTCTCTCTCCCTCTCTTCTCTCAGATAAACAAATAAAATATTTTAAAAAATGGATAAGCATTATATTATGTATGTCAGAATGTTGATAAATCAGTTAGGCATTTTGCATTTTTATATTGTATTCCTAAAAAATAGTAAAAACAATAAAATATAAAATAATTTAACAACAAAAATGGGAGGAAGTGGGGAATAATAATACAAACGAAAGAAATGAGACATAATATATATAAGAAATAAAAAAAGGAAACATGTATTGTAAGAATAGATATAAACTATCAAAGATCACCTTAAATATAAATGGACAATGTTTCCTTAGGATACCAAGATTGGCTGAAGAATTTTTTTGTTTGTTTTGTTAATCCATTTCTATGATCGTTACAAGTGACTACCAAGATATAAGATTACAAGAAGATTGAAATTCAAACAATAGGAACAGGCTATGCAAATACAATATTTTTAAAAGCTGATATTGTTATAGCAATGATAAGCAAAAAGAATTTAAGTGAAAGCATTTATTGATATAAGGGAATTATTCTTTATTATAAAATTTAGATTTGCTGGGAAAGTGTGATGGTTTATATGTCAATTAGCCTTACATACATACCCAAACTACATAAAGCAAAAATATCAGAAGTGTAAAGGGAAATGGGTGAGCCCCCAAATCACTGTAGACATTTTAAACATATATTTCAGTCATAGGGGAAAAAAGAATTAAAATATTGAGCACTAAAAGAAACAATTTGATTAACAAAATTAACCAAATGCCATGAATCTGAAATGAATAGTAACAAATAACAAAGAAACAAAACCAGAAAAATAAGGCTAAATAATCTGAGTCAAAGATATGATAATGAATATTTCAATATATTTTATGTGAATAATTGATACATGAAAAATTAAACAAACAACTGTGTAATACACCTAAAATATGAAAGAGAAATATTTCTAACATCAACTGGGCTACTTAGCAAGAAATACAAAATGAATAAGTGAGAGAGAGAAAAGTAGAATATAGATTGAGAAAAATAATATATGAAAAGGCATAAATTAACAGACAACATTTGTTTAAAAGTCCAAAAATTCAGACTTTGAGAATAATAATAAAACTAACATGCCTCTAGTGTGACTAGTGACGAAAAATGAAGAAAATGCACAAATAAGCACATCTGAAATAGAAAAAGGCACAATTGTAGCATTTGCACACATTAATAATGATCCCTTCCATTTTACCATGATGGGGTAGCATATGGTGGAGTAAGTCTCCCAGAAAACAGAAACAAAACCAAAACAAGACAAAGACAAACAAACACTGTAATCTACACAGTAGAGGATAAGCGATGAGGTCTTCCCATTCTGGTAGTTCTTTGTTTATGTTGGACCAACCTTGATGAAAACATCTACAAAAACTGGGCAAAATAAACAAAATAACTGACTGCAGGTGTTGGGGTTCCACCAAGCACCCAGGAGACGATCTACTACATTCTCTGTGTCAGAATATTCCAATTTTCATACTCTTTCCATCCTCACTGCACCATTTACTCTTAGATCTATTATTAAGTATACTCACAATTAATCATTTCATAAAATTCACCACCTCACATAGTACTCACATAGTGAAATTCCAAGACTCTTTAAAAGAGTCTAATGAAAATAGAATTTCTCGAATTTGTGCATGTTTAAAGCTACTCTTTTTAGCTTTGGTGCTTGAAGTGCAACTTGGCTGGTCCAGTACAAATACAGTTTGGGATGCCAATGTCTAATGGGGACTAACATGTGAAAAGAGGTAGAGAAGCGGAATTGAGAAGAGAGAGAGGAGGAAATGAGATGTAAACCTACAAATCCTCAGAAAATCAAGCATGAGTATAATCCATCAGACTTGTCCTAAAGCCAGACCTCCTTAGACTCCCATATCAGGCACTGGGTATAGGTGGCATCGTTAAGGGCATGACCTTGCATTACTGACCTTGATTAGCTGAAGCAAGGAACAATGGGAGGCATCCGACCACACTCTTTTCACTCCTCAGAACGTGCTCCCCTCAAGGCTAATTCAGTGGCACCTCTTTATTCAATAGGGGACTATAGCCTTTAGTTCCTGTTTTCCTTCCTCCATAGTCTATTCTGTATCTCACGGACTTTTGGTGTTACCAGTATTTTTAGTTTGAGCTTCTCTAGTCTACTTAGCAATATTTAGGTATCCTTTTCCTTTGTATTTCTCCAATGAGCAATGATGTTGAGAATTTTTTCTTGAAAATATTGACCATTAATTCATCTTCTTTGTAAGAAGCTTATTTCAAGACTTTCCATTTCTGTTAATGTTGTTTGTTGCTCTTAAATTTGTGAGTTGTAAGAGTTCTTTATATATTCTGGATATGAGTAATTTATTAGATGTATGTTTTGCCATATTTTATTCCATACTGTACGTATCTTACTTTCTTATCCCTGTCATCTGAATATCCAAATTTGTCATTTTGATAAATATATTTTATCATTTTTTCTTAATAATTTTGGGTACCTAACAAGCTTTCCTCTATATTCAGATCATAAATATATTTGCCTGTATTTTTATCTTAAGCTTTTATCATTTTAGCTTTTATCTTTAGATCAATGTAATATCATAAACTGAATTTTGTTCTCTGCATATAGTAGGAAACAAAGTTCATTTTCCTTTTATTCTTGAAATCTTTTCTCTCCCAACTGAATTATGTTTTTATCTTTTTTGAACATTAGTTGATGGTGTACTCATGGATTGATCACTTATGTGAACTCCATATTCAATTCTATTGGTGTATCTCCCCAAACTCAAACTCATTCCACACTCATCTAAATACTATAGCTTTGGAACACATCTTATGTTCACTGTAAATATTCCTGTTCTTCTACCTTAAAATTTGTTTGACTATGTTAGGTCCTTCGGATTTCTGTACTAATTTTAGAATTGGTGTGCTTCTGCCCCTGTTATGCCTCCCTGCTATTTGTGTAATCCGAAATGTGCTGCAAGAAGTAATTTGTGGTGAACACAGGCCTCACCTCACTTAGTTTTCTCTTGTCACTAACCACAGTTTTGTATGCCTATCATCCTATTTCTTAAAACAGTTGTTTCATACTTTTTACTATCTTCTAATTCTTTGTAAAGGAATGCCAACATCTGTTGCCAGTCATTTCATTGCAGTAATACTCGGACATCACATGTGAAAAGTATTTGTACTCATTTAAAAAAATATTTTATTTCTTTTTTAATTCTGCAAGAATGGAATTAACAGTTTTTTCACTTCTGAAATAAATATACATATATATGTATATATGTATATATGTATATATATATATGTATATATATGTGCATATATATACATATATATATATATATACATATATATTTATATATTTATTTGCTCTTTGTTTTTTTCCCCGAATTTAGTGTAGATAGTTGTTCATCAATTTTGTTCTCCTTCTCAAAAAATCAGCTTTTGGTTTGTTGACTTTCCTTGTTGTCTTATGGTTTTCTTTTTCATTGTTTTCCATTTGTAAATGTGCTGTTTCCTTCCTTCCACATAAATCAGATTTAATTATTTCCTTCATATCCCACCTTCTGAAGCTGGAGGGTTAGACAATAACTTTAAACCATTTTTCTGTTTCTAATACAAGTATGCAATGCTCTAAATTCCCCCTGGAATAGTATTTTTAAATCATCCCAGAAAGTCTGAAATTATTGTTTCCATGACTAGTCACTCCCAAATAATTTTCATTGTCCTGTCTTACTTCTTGTTGTATCCATATATTATTTACAAAAGATTAATTAGTTCCCTAATATTTGGGAATTTTGCTGGCATTTTTTAAATTGACCATTTACATTTTGGGGATCTTATTTTTAGAGCCAAGAATAAGGCCTAACTTGATAAATGTTTCATGTGCCCTTGAAAAGCTTTGGATTTTATAATTAATTGATATACTGTTTTATAAATGTTCTATAGATTAATTTGCTTGGTTATACTTCCAAAATTTTTATATTGTTATCTATATTGTGTATTAACTCAATCCATTATTGAAAGTATAGTATTTAAATCTCCAGAAGTAATTGGGATTTCCCACCTTCTCTTTTGACCACTGACCTTATTTTCATGTTAATATGTCTAAAAAATATATTGTTTGTCCTACATGCATTAAATGTGTTCTATATTATTGAAAAATTACCATTTATATTAACACATTTACTTATTTTAATCATCTGTTTGCTCTGGTTATATACCTTTCTCATAAGTCTAATTTCTGTTATACTAACGTATCCCTTTACCTGTCTTCTGATTTATAGTTCATGTTTTAAAATTTTTTAATTTTTAATCAATCATGTTTTTACAGATAAAATATGCCACTGGTGGACAGCAAAAAATTTGGTTTTCCACGAAATAAACCCACAGACATATAGTCAATAAATTTATGACAGAAGAACCTACAACATACAATGGGGAAAGGACAGTCTCTTCAATAAGTGGTATTGGGAAAGTTAGACAGACACATGCCAAAAAGTGAAACTGGGCTCATGTCTTCACATTAAGGGATAATCAACTCAAAATGGACTAAAGACTTGAACATTAGACCTATATCATAAAAGTTCCAGAAGAAAACATAAGAGGCAGGCTTCTTGACATCAGTCCTGGCAATGATTTTTTTTTTTTTTTTGTACTGGACATGAAAACAAAAACAACAAAAGCAATAATAAAGTGGGACTACATCTGCACAACAACAAAATCAACAAAATTAAAAGACGAGCTGCCAAATATGGAGAAAATATTTGCAAATCATTTATCTAATAAGGGACCGACATACAAAATACATGAGAACATAAAGAACTCAGAGAACTCAAGAGCAAAAAAAAAGGAAATAAAATAACTGTAACAAAGAAAAATCTGCACTCCCATGTTCTTTATAGCACTTTATTCACAATACCTGATAAATAGGAATATCCTAAGAGTTTACCATGCATGAATAAACACAGAAAATGTTATATATAAATATATATTTTTGTCCACTCATGCATTGATAAACTCATATATATATATATAGTTATATGTAGTATAATAAATATATATGTTGTCATTATATATAATGATATATATGTATGTATGTAATTTACCTTCTCCCATTTTGTAGTATAGAAACATAACAATATAGTTAGGAAATGTAGAGCTGATTTCAAACCCATATCTATTTGGACCCTAAGGTAATTATATTTTTTCTTTTATAGTAAGTAACATAACATCTCCATGATTCCTTTAGTTTTACTAAGCTACTTCCATAACATTGAAATCCAGTAAAAAATAACAACTGTACACACACACACACACACACACACACACTTCCAAAAACATTAGAATATTTCAAAGCAATTATTTTGCAAACCTTGACATTGAATTAATAATCTCAATTCTCTGTCTCAACTCAATCCATTATTGAAAGTATAGTATTTAAATCTCTTAAAAGATAAAGAAAAAATACTTTATCTTTTAATATTATATTAATGTTCAATCAGCATACTTTTTATCAGTATAGTTTCTAAATACTTGAAAGGTTATTAGATAATTCCTCAATAAACCATCTTTGTCTAAAACTGGTTCAAATGTAATAAGATATCAATGATTAAAGTCCTACAGAATCAAGTCACTACAATTCATGGGAAAACTGCTGGATATCCTTTGAGAGCAACTATTATTACTATAAGCCCATGCTTTTAGAAAAATGTATCGTATTACCCCAAATCAGCCTTTCATATTCTATTCCTAGTTTAGTGTGTTAGAAAAAGGTATTTTTGAAACACTGGAATTCATAAGGAGAATCTTTTTTTAAAATGTCAGTGAAATGCCATTTCTTCATGCTTGAACTACTCAAAATTGGCTCAAATTATTCTCCTCAAACTTTCCAAAACATTTTTTATCTAAATTCTAAGAACAATCACAATAGGTTTTAGCTACAAATGTGAGAATATTGTAAATGTCAGAGTGGATAAATTTCAAAATGAATTTTATAGTCACCTTTTTCATCATAGTGCAATTGTGCTAGTTTTTTTTTTTTTAATTTATTTTATTGTAGACTCATTTTGTCAAGATTTGATCAAGCTGTACTTTTAAAGACTGAAATTTGGTTTCTTATGCAATGATTCTCTCTATATAAAATCAGTGTGTATATCTATTGTGTCAAATATGCTGTTTTTAAGCTGTAAAAACAGGGTGATAACCCAAAGCATATGGTTCATGCATTTTTATATTCCAAGATGCAGCAAACCCTATCCCTCTTCTCTGCTCACTCTATATGATATCGTTTCTCAAAAATCATAGTGCAGTCATAGGATAATGTAAGGGGTTCTGCTACTTGCCTGCAACTGCTCTTCTCTTTAGCTTTTAAGGTAATTAAGATAAACAATGTTTCAAACATAAAATCTTTAATTACAGTGCAAACTAGTCTGTTTTCATCCATTCTGTTTGTCCCAGATTCTCCAGACACAAAAACCATAAAGTAGGCTTTTGTGTGATTTTTTAATAATAATTTTCAAAGTGAGATACAAAATGGCATACCAACACATTTAAATTCTGCTACACTTTGAATGCACTTACTAACATGTCTTTGAATCATGTTGTTTTTATAGGAATGGAAATAGCATCTATATCCGTCAAACAGGAATTTATTTCTAGAAATTAATTTTGCAGAAACACTCTTAGAAATATGCCATAGGAAAAAAAAATACAAATATCTTCAGTGAAGTGTTATTATTAGCAAAAAACAGGCTCACACATTTGGTCATAGAATACCACATGATATGTTGTTATTGTATGTAGTTAATTACAAATACGTGCATGTATGTGTGTGTGTGTGTGTGTGTGTGTGTGTGTATTTTTCTTTCTTTTTTTTTTTTTTAAGTAGGCTCCACACTCAGCATGGAGGCCAATGTGGCACTTGAACTCACAACCCTGAGATCAAAACCTGAGCTGAGACTGTCCAGAGTTGGATGCTTAACCAACTAAGGCACCCAGGTGCCCCACAATAACAAATATTTTTATTCAGACTAGCAGAAAAATGCCCTTGAACTGTATTAAATGTGTATTGAGATTTACTTTAAAAATACATTTTTCTGACAAAATTAGAGATTATTATTTAAGTTAACCATAAAAGTTATAAATAATAAAATGAAAATCATTTTTAATTCCAGATTCTACTCTGCACAATCACTGTCCTCAAATTGGTATTTCTATTACTTGTTACTATCTCATACATGTGTGAATTTCTTGAAAAATTGAATCATACTATTATTGAATTCAAATATTTTATATCTATAGTATTTTACATTTTGATGTATCACGAGGCTACTTTCAAGTAAATATAGATTTCTATTTTTATTTTACTTGGAGTGTACAGAATTTTAATTTCAGTATGTTCCACTGTGTAATTATTACATCATAACTCAAACTAGTTACTATTGCTAAGTAGACAAAATCATGCCATTTTGTATTCCATAAACAAAATAAAAATAAATAGCTTGCATGTAAATTTTGTAGAATTATTCATTTATTTCTTTTGGAATAAGTGGAATTTCCAAGCCAACATACTAATCTTTTCTGAAAATAGTTCCACACATTTCCTTTTATTTATTTATTTATTCAATCTTATTTACTATATCTCTGTATTATAAATATATAAATATATATATATATATATATATATATATATATATATATATATATATATAAAGTGTGTGTGTGTGTATATTTCCTCATCCTGTCAGTATCTCATGTAAATCTTCCTTTACTGTTACATAATCAGGATAAGAACATAATATAATACAAGCTACACACTTGCCTCTGTTGTATGGGAAATGGCTAAGAGGTAACTGTGTCTTTATTCATTTTTTTATTTTTTTACATTTTATGTTAATATAGATGCATTGAAAGTTGGTTGCTTTGGTTGGTTCATGTTTGCATTGCACGCTTTTTCATCATTTAATTTCACCATATGTAAAACATACATATAAATTCTAAAATCTTTAAAGTGTTCCTTCAAAGGAAATCCAGTCTCAGAATATTTTAATCAGTTAAAAGAATTACAGTGTGCATTCCTGACTCTTCAAGGTATAATATAAATTGATACTTTGGTCTATTTGCAAAAAATAATACTTTACAATATTTTTATTATTTATCCCACTCTCAAGCTATATGCTATTGCTTTGTTATTTGATACATTTTAAACTGTTCAAATATTTAGTGTATTTGATACATTTTAATATTTCATGAGATGTATTGTGCTATATAATCAATATTCAGTTAAATTTCTCTCATAAGTATTCCTTTAAAAATCTTTATAACTATCAACTTTCATCAGTTTCAACTTTTTAATCTTTAGTATTTTGTATACTGTGGGTCTGTTGGTGACAAATTATTTTGTCTTTATTTTTGATGGATAGTTTTGCCAAGGATAAAGGCATTTTATTTGATTTCAGAACTTTAAAAGTATCAATAAACCACTTGTTGGCTTTCACTTTTTAATTTGAAAAGTTTTGTTGTCAATTTAACTCTCTCTTTTACAAGTTAGCCTTGTCTTTCCCTAATTGTTCTTTACATATTTTTTTTTCTTTTTCACAAGTTTTTAGAAGTTTTGCTATAATGTTACTGGTTGTATATACATGTATTTATTTTTCCCTTATTTGTAGTTTCCTGATATTTTGCCCTGATCTCACTGGTCATTTTTGGTAAAATCAACTGGAAATTGCCATTTCCACTTGAAATGTTACTCTGATCAGTTATATTCCATCTCCTGGAATTCTAATGCATTAGACTGCTAACTATATCCTTATGTTTTTCATGCTCTTTATTCTTTAACTTTTATTTTATTTTTTTACTTATTTAATTAAATATTTATTTTATTTTTATTTTATTTTTTGTTTTTATTTAAATTTTAATCTTTCTTTTTCTTTTTTTTAAATTTTTTCACTATAGTTGCCACACACGCTACATTAGTTTCAGGTGTACCATAGAGTAATTTAACGAGTTATACTGTGCTCACCACAAACATTGGTATCATCCGTCACCACATAGCACAACAGCATTGACCGTAGTCCCTTTTCAGTAATGTTTATCCCCATGATATATTTATTCCATAACTAGAAGACTTTATCTCCCACTCCCCTTCACCCATTTTTGCTTCCACTCCCTTTCCCTCTGGCAACCATCAGTTTGTTCTCTGTCCTCATAGATCTGATTCTGCTTGTTGTTTGTTTATTCATTTGTTTTATTTTTTAATTCCACATGTAGGTGAAATCATATGGCATTTTTCTTTCTTAGTCTGGCTTATTTCACTTAGCAAAATATCCTGTAGGTCATCCATATTTTCAAAAATGGCAAGATCTTAGCATTTTTTTAAAGATTTTATTTATTTATTTGACAGACAGAGATCACAAGTAGGCAGAGAAGCATGCAGAGAGAGAGAGGAGGAAGCAGGCTCCCCGCCGAGCAGAGAGCCTGATGTGGGGCTCAATCCCAGGACCCTGGGATCATGACCCGAGCCGAAGGCAGAGGCTTTAACCCACTGAGCACCCAGGCACCCCAAGATCTTAGCATTTTTAATGGATGAGTAATATTCCATTACATATATTATATGCATTATCCATGTGAATGTTTGGATTGCATCGATATATTGGCTATTGTAAATAATTCTGCAATAAACAGTGGTGCATATATCTCCTTGACTTATTATTTTCCTTTTCTTCGGGTAAATACCCACTAGGGGAATTATTAGGTCATATGGTATTTCTATTTTTAATTTTTTGAGGAAACTCTGTTTCTCTTTTCACAATGGCTGTGCCAATTTATATTCCTACCAACAAAGCCCAAGGGGTTTTCTTCACATCCTCATCAACACTTGTTATTTCTTGTCTTTTTGATTCTAGTTATCCAGAAGTGTAATTTCTCTGAAAATATATCTGAATATATCTGAAGATAATATCTCACTGTGGCTTTGATTTACATTTCTCAGAAATTGGTTGCATTTCTATGTACTAATAACAAAGTATCAGAAAGAAAAAAATAAGAAAACAGTTCCACTTAAAAATGCACAAAAGAAACAAACAAACAAAACTTAGGCATAAACTTTATCAAGATAGTGAAATACCTGTACTCCCAAAACTATAAAACATTGATGAAAGAAATTGAAATAAACAAATGGGAATATATTCCAGGCATGCAGATTGAATAACTGATATTGTTAAAATGTCTGTACTATCCAAAATAATATACAGATTCAATGTAATCCCTATCAAAATACCAACAGCATTTTTCACAGAACCAGAAGAAATAAAACTAAATTTGTATGAAACCACAAAAGAACCCAAATAGCCAAACCAATTTGGAGGCAGAACAAAGCCGGAGGGATCACGATTCCAGATTTCAAGATACACTACATTGCTGTGGTAGTCAAACCATGTGGTACTGGCATTAAGATAGAGACATAGATCAAAAGAGTCCAGAAATATACTCATGCTTATATGCCCAAATAACCTATGACAAAGGAAGCAAGAACATATAAAGTGAGGAAAAGACAGTTGCTTCATTATATGATGCTGGAGAAACTGGACAGCTACATTCAACAGAATGAAACTGGACCACTTTTTAATACTATACACACACACAAAAATGGAAGATAGATTAAAGACCTAAATGTGAGACCTAGAACCAAAACATTTATGGGAGACAACATAAGCAATAATTTCTTTTACATTGACTGTAACAATATTTTTCTAGATGTTTTTTAATGTAAGGGAAATAAAAGCAAAAATAAACTATTGGAACTACATCAAAATAAAAATACTGGGGTGCCTGGGTGGTTCAGTTGTTAAATGTCTACCTTCAGCTCAGGTCATGATCCCAGGACCCTGGGATCAAGTCCTGCATAGGACTCCCTGCTCAGCGAGAAGCCCGTTTCTCCCTCTCCCACTTCCCCTATTTGTGTTCCTTCTCTCGCTATCTCTCTTTTTGTCATATAAATAAAATCTTTTTAAAAAAATTTTTGCTCGTTCAGGAAACTATCAAAAAGACAAGAAAGCAAACCACTAAATGGGAGAAAATATTTGCAAATAATACATAAGATAAGGGGTTAAATCTGAAATATATGAAGAATTTATACAGCTCAAACCAAACCAAAATAAAAAATCCAGTTAAAAATAAGCAAAAGGAAAAAAACACATTAAAAAAATGAGCAAAAGACATGAACAGACTTTTTTTTTTTTTTTCCAAGGGGGCATACGGATGACCAGTGGACACATGAAAAGGTGCTCGACATCACTCATCATCAGAGAAATGTGTGCATATCTTTATTCCTATTGCAATATGTTCCAAATTTTCCTTCATTTCATTTTCTTTTTCTAATTATCTAAATGCTTTTATGACTTACTTTATATTTCACACTTCTTTTTCTACTATGATCTCAAATACAATGAACTCTTGCCAAAATGTTTATCATTATACTTTTTAAATCCAGAAAATTTCTCTTTTTTAAATTCATAATATTTATATATTTGCTGAAATTCTCAATCTTGTCTTGTACTTATTTAACTATAATATAAATTATTTAAAAGTCAATTTTAATAAATTTGCTTTCTGGATCCTATGTGTTTCTGGTATGTATTGTTTTTATTTGTTTCTAATCATATGTGCTATCTTTTCCTTCATCTGGATATTTTCCATGGCATATTGCATATTTATTATAAATAATTTTAGATATAATTTGAGGCCTAGATTGATGTTAACTTCCTCCTGATTGGATTTATATTTGTCTTCTACAGGAGGCTAAGCCTGACAATCATTGTTTTTCTCCAACTAATCAAGAACAGAGATATTTAAAGCCAATTCATAAGCCCCTGCAAAAGCTGGTCTATTTACTGCCTACCCTTATTTATAAACCAGCTAATTTGGTGCAGTATAAAGTTTGAAGTAATTATTGATGTCTCCTCCTCCTTGGCAAGCCTTGTAATTCAAATGTCTCTGTTCACCTCTTTCTCAATTTATAGTTACATTTAAAGCTCTTCTTAGGTTGCCTATGATCTCAGACAGAACATATGAATAAATTGGGAAAAAATTTAGTTCTAAATTCTGATCTCCTACTCTGGGATTCCTTTATACACTTATTTATTTTCTTTTTATGATTTGGGACATTTAATTCTTCTCTGCCATTCCAATTTTCTGATGACTTCAAATATAATTCAAAAAACGAATCCATATTTGATTCTTTTCTGAGCAGGATGGTTGCCCCAGATTATCTAATGTATGTATCATTAGATAGTAATATATTATTAGATAATTAGAAAGACAAAAGACTTCACCTATATTTGAAAAATAAATGAAAAGTTTTCATAAGTACTTCAAAAAAGAGTACATCCAACTTTCCAGTGAAACTTTCATCATCAACCTGATGAAATGCAGGGGAATGGAAAATTAAAACCTCTATATTAGTTCTTATTCATGATAATGGTAATATAAAAAAGAGTTTAGTATTAGTATTAATACTTAGTGTGGGCAAAGATGTGGCTCAACTGGATAATTTATATATGGAAAATAAAATGATAAAAACAAAACAAAACACTTGAAATAAATATTTGGCAGATCCAAATAGAATGACTGTGTGCAAAACACACACACACACACACCATACAGTTACCCCTTAACTGGAAACTTTTCTTCTTATCTATTGCCGCATAAGAATCCACTACAAAATTGAATGAGTTTAAAACAACATCTTTATTTAACCTCAAAATTTTGTCGGTAGTGTCTCTGGAGTGGGATAATCTGGGCAATTCTTCTCTACGTGCTGTCAGCCAAGGTCACTTAGCAATATTCAACTAGTGGCAAGGTATTCTGCGGAGTTTAAAATGGCTTCATTGCATGGCAGTTAGTGGGCATGTCCGGAAGGCTGTACTCAGATGGACTGTTAGCCTGTGCACCTACATGTGATCTCCACATCACAGTGATTACATCACAGTGTAAATAAATGTTTTCTATGCCAACTCAGGGCACTCAGAAAGAGTGTCTGAAAAGATAAGAAGTGAATGCTCTTTGTTTTTTTAACATCTGGGACAAAAAACTGTCCCAGTTTCACATTTCATATTCTGTTAATCAAAAAGCCATGGAATTCACAAAATGCAAAGAGAAAGAAAAATGACACTTCATGAGACAGGAATGTTAGAAGTATCTACTTCTGCCCAGCAAAAGACACTAAAAGAAGCAGAAGACAAGCCACAGAGTGGGAAAAAATATTCATGAAGCACATATATAATAGAGTACTGGTATCCAAAATATACAGATAATTCTTAAAACTCAACAATAAGAAGATAAGCAAAGCAATTAAAAAATGAGCAAAAGATGCTACCAGACACCTCATCAATAAGGTATACTAATAGCAAATATCCATACGAAAAGATGCTCAACCTCCTATGTCATTAAGGAATTGCAAATTAAAGCCACGGAGGAATACCACCACTATATGCCTATTAAAATGGCTGGTGAGAATGTAGAGCAGCAGGAATTCTCATTCACTGCTAGTGAGAATGCAAAATGACACAGACACTTCAGAAGACAGTTTGGCATTTTTCTTATAAAGATAAACACAGCCCCACTACAATATTCAGCCATTGTGTTCGAATGAGTTTAAAACTTATTCGAATGAGTTTAAAACTTACGTCCACAATAAACTCACACATGAATGTTTCTAATGCTGTATTCAAAATGGGAAAAAAAAAAAAAAAACTGGGAAACAACAAAGATGTCCTTCAGTAGGTTAATGCACTGTGGTACATACAAATAATGGAATGTTAAGCGATGATAACAACAACAACCAAACAACAACAACAACATTAATAAGCCATAATAGACATGGGGGAAATCTAAATGTATATTGCTAAGTGTAAGAAGCCAACCTGAAAAAGCTACATATCTTATGATTCCAACTGTAGGCATTATTGAAGAAGTAAAAATACAGAAAAGTATAATGATCAGTGGTTGGAGATAGGGAGAGAAAGAGAGATGAGTCGGTGAAGCACGTGGCAATTTTAAGGCAGTCAAGCTATTCTATGTGGTACTGTGGTGGTGGATATATAGTATTGTGCTTGCCTTTTTCAAAACTCATAGAACATACAACACAAATATTGAACTCTAATATAAACCATAGACTTTAGTTAATAATAAGGCATTAATATTGGTTCATCAATTGTTATAAATGTATCACACAAGGCAAGATGTTAATAAGAGAAACTGGATCTCATGTAGTGGTTATATGAAAATTTTTTGTACTTTATACTCAAGTATTCTTTATTTTTTGGGTATTTTAAGACTTTATTTATTTGAGAGAAAGAGAGAGAGAGAGGGAGGGAGAGCACAGAGAGAGAAGGAGAGGAAGAAGCAGACTCCCCACTGAGCAGGGAGCCCAATGTAGGGATCAATCCCAGGACCCTGAGACCATGACTTAAGTTGAAGGCAGATGCTTAACTGACTGAGCCACCCAGGCACTCCTCAAATATTTTTAAAATCTGAAACTGCTCAGAAAGTATATTAATTATAAAAATAGAGGCACTTACCTTTAATCTACAATGATTATTACAGTAGAACAGATAAGAGCAATAAAAATAAATGAACAGAAGAAGACATAGCCTGAAAAAATCTACACTCCAATTCATTTAATCAATTTTGACAACAACAACAAGAAGAAGTGTTTTTCTATGATGAGATAAATCAATTGTTTTGGAGTGTTTGGTATTTGGGAAGAAGCAGAAAAAGTATTTTTAATTTTTAGTAAGCTTCATTTTCACCTATGGCTTCTGGACAGATGAATGGGTTCATTTTTGAGGTTCATTAAATTCACTGGCATGTTTTATTGTGGTACTTTTCTGTATGTTTGATATATGTCAATAAAGTATTTTAAATTATACTAAGAATAAATTGACAAAACTACAAGGAAAATAAATTAATGATAATCCTACAGGAAAATTTTAATTCAGCTTTCTGAGTTACTGATAGAGTTAACAGAAAAATAATCAATAGGGACTAGAAGATTAGCATGATTGAACAGCAAGATTGAGTAGCTAGATTAACAAAACTGACATACCTATCTATCAATGTAGGTATAGATAAATGTAGTTATATAGATAAGTACTTGGCTCAGAGTGATTTCTGAACACATTTGGGATTAAGCTTAATACTAATAACCATATATAGATCTAGAAAGATGGCAGCGGAGTAGGAGGACCCTAGGCTCATCTCATCCCATGAATACAACTAGATAACTATCAAATCATCCTAAATACCCCCAGAAATTGAACCAACGACTAAAGGAACCAATTTCATAACTAAAAACGTAGAAGAGACCACATCAAAAAGGGTAGGAAGAACAGAGATCTAGTTCGGGGAAAAAAAATGGATTGTGGCCACTGTCATAGGAAGGGAGCCACAGACACAGAGAAGGCAAAAGACAGACTAGCACACAAGGAGCATGAATGGGGGAAATGAATTCCCATAGCAATTGGCTTGGAAAGGAAGAGGGGCCAAATTCTGTGAGTTCTTGCAATCAACAGGTCTTAAAGCCTGCTTTAAAGGTCAGCGGGCCTGGCTTAGATAGAGCCAATAGGACATTGCATTTGTCTTGCTGAGAAAGCAGGCAAACCACCACCCATGGACATACAGCATGGAAATAGCAATCTGAAGAGTGTCTGGGGCACACAGTACGAAGTTACTCACTCCCTCAGAATGCATCCAAGAGGGATAGCTTTCACAAAATGACCCCTCCAGGAGAAAAGGAACTGGCTGGTGCCATTTTCCTGTCTTACCCCTCAGCATAAGCATAGAACCTCTTGTGGGAACCAACACAGTGCCTACATTTGCTACCTAAGTTGCTTACACCAAGCCCCAATGCCATGCGCTGGTAGAACTGCCCCTCCCAGTCACACTTGCCTCAGTCCCAGCATGGTGAGCTCCCTCCCCCAGAAGACTGGTCCAAACCCCTGGTCAAACCATGTCTCCCAACATGGGAGTTTAATGGAGCCTCAGTTCTGGCAGTAGTGATCATAAGTCTCATTTCACAAAAGACCAGATCACACCCAGTTAAAATGTGTCACTTTCTGGCCAGGGACCAAACACTGTCCACAACAGGCTAAAGGCTTCAGCAGACAGCTGCCTAAAGAATAAAGAGAGATAAACAAAATGGCAGAACACACAAAACACACATGGGAGACACTCTCAGAAGTGCCAGGCCTTGGAAAACAAGGGACATTGCATGGCAGGACACCCCAGGACCTCTTTTCTGTTAGGCCATTACCCTCAAGAACAGGAGACATAGCTGACTTTCCTAACACAGAGAAACAGGTGCAGAGACTTAGACAAAATGAGAAGACATTTGTCCTAAATGAAAGAATAGGATAAGTCCATGGTGAGAGATCTAAGCAAAACAGATGTAAGTAACATGTCTGATAGATAATTTAAAGCAATGATCTTAAGAATACTCACTGAACTTGAGAAAAGAGTAGATGACGTGGGGGAGATTCTTAATCTTTTTTTTTTTTTTTAAGATTTTATTTATTTATTTGTCAGAGAGAGAGAGAGAGAGAGAGACAGAGCACAAGCAGAGGAAGCAGAAGGAGGAGGGAGAAACAGAAGAAGCAGAAGAATGAATTAATGACCTAGGAGATAGAGTAATGAAAAGTAATCAAGCTGAACAAAAGACAGAAGGAAGAATTATGCAAGATGAGAATAGACTTAGGGAACTCAATGATTCCAACAAACATAACATTTGTATTCTAGGATTCCCAGAAAAGAAAAGGGGGCAGAAAATTTATCTGAAGAAATAATAGTTGAAAACTCCCTTAATCTGGAGGGGGAAACAGACATCCAGATCCAGGAGGCACAGAGAACCCCTATCAAAATAAACAAAAAGAGACCCACACCAAGACACATTATAATTAAATTGGCAAAATATAGTGATAAAGAAAACACACACACACACACACACACAGCAAGACAGAAGGAGACAGTAACAGACAAGGGGGAAACCCATTAAACCAAGAGGGGATTTTTTTCAGTAAAACTTTTTCAAGCCAGAAGGGAGTGGCATGATATATTCAAAATGCTGAATGGGAAAAGTATGTAGCCAAAAATATTCTCTATACAGCAAGGCTAACAGTCAAAACAGAAAGAGAGAGAGAGTTTCCCAGACAGATAAAAACTAAAGGAGTTGATGGTTACTAAGCCAGCCATGAAAGAAATATTAGAAAAGACACTTTGAGTGGAAAGGAGAGATGAAAAGTGAAAACATAAAGGCAGGAAACACAAAAGCAGTAGAAGTAGATGTTGGTATCTATAGGTTTATATATCTATATATCTATTTCCAAGGCCTTGTATAATCTTACATGACATTGATATCTGCATGGACTATCTAATCACAAGAATACACATATCATAAGAGATTACAGCTTTCCTGCTATAAACTTTAAGTTGTTAATTGCTATTAGTCAAGTTATTATAATATGTAATACAATATATTATTTATATAATGTCAATAAAATTAATATAAAAACCAAGAATGACAGTAATTTGTTAAAAATTTTCACAAAATAGAATACAAGAAAGATTGTTCTAAATATGCCCCCAAGGGGCGCCTGGGTGGCTCAGTGGGTTAATAAGCCTCTGCCTTCGGCTCAGGTCATGATCTCAGGGTCCTGGGATCGAGTCCCACATCGGGCTCTCTGCTTGGCAGGGAGCCTGCTTTCTCCTCTCTCTCTCTCTCTGTCTGCCTCTCTGCCTACTTGTGATCTCTCTCTGTCAAATAAAATAAATAAATAAATAAATAAATATGCCCCCAAATATTTATCTGTCAATATGATGATAGTCTTTTTTTTTTTTTTTTTTTTTGGAGAGGTAGAGCTAGAGATTGATAAGCACGTAGATGTATACAATTAGGTTTTCAAGGTGCAAAGATGTAAAGAAGAGTGAATGTAGATGTTAGGTTCTTGGGCATTGGATCTAAAGAGTCTCTGAGGAAATGATGGTGACATCCTTTGTTTCAGACCAGAACTCAGGAACAGAAAGTTGCAGGTGCACTGAGGTCATTTCTTGGCTTCCAGTGGGAGACATATTTGAGTCATGGTGAAGCTAAATGATCCTATTCCTGCTCTCCTGTTTTACGTGGTGGACAGAGTGTAGCCTTGTGGGACCAGACAGTCTAAATCAAGGCCGTGCATTCTTTCATGTATCATTAGTGGAGAAATTCCAGCCCCAAGACCTTGAAGGTTGAAAGCAGCTGCTGTGGAGAGAAGCACAGCCTGTAAGAAATACAGCCTCTCACAGTTGGGGGAGGGGGGGCAGACTCTCAATCTCAGCCAGTTCCGGGTGGCTCTCCGTGTTCATTCACTGGATAATCCTCACTACTTTTCTTCATGTTGGCAAAATGTGAGCTACATTAACATTTTGTTTGTTTGTTATTTTGGATATTCATTATCAACCCTTCTTCATCCTTGGGAAGAATATTCCCCCATATGAGTTTTGGTGAGGAATAAGAACTCACTCTTCATGTTTCCTTTGTGTCTGTTTCATGAATATGGGAACAAAATGTTGCCCATTAAAGGTATTTACTTTTTTTTTTAAGATTTTGTTTATTTATTGGACAGAGAGAGAGAGAGAGATCACAAGTAGGCAGAGAGGCAGGCAGAGAGAGAGGGGGAAGCAGGCTCCCTGCCGAGCAGAGAGCCCCATGCAGGCTCGATCCCAGGACCCTGAGATCATGACCTGAGCCAAAGGCAGAGGCGTAACCCACTGAACCACCCAGGTGCCCCACATTTACTAATTTTTTTTTTTTTAATTGAACCTAAGAGTGGGGAAGTTAAAAAAAAAAAAAAAAAAGCTTCCCCTTCATGAATGGAAGTGGTCAAGAGATCACCTTTCCTGTGACAGCCATTGTAGCAAACATGGAAGCAGAATGGAAGGATCAATACAAAACAGAGAAAGATCTCTGCACTGGCAGGAGTGTTATCTATAGAACAACTTGGTCACATTATTTGTGGCATTATTTCTGGCTAGTGACTTCCATGTTGGATTAACCAGTTTCTTTGATGACTCTTACATAACCATATTAAAACACACAAACACAATTTGTTTTGCTTACAACTGTGAATGAGACTGCATTGCCAGGTATCACTACAAATCTTTATTAAATATGTCTGCCTTTTCTTAAATTATGCCCTATTTCCACTAATAAGATGAACACTGATTCTTACTGCCTTTGCATATCCCTTTGAATATTATTGTCAAGACCCCAATCTCTAACTAGATGTTCAATGTTTTGCAAATAAAGTCTATGTGTTTCTGCTTTATTGTAACTTTAAATAATCATTATAGTAACTAGTACTTCATAAACATGAAACAAGCTTTTATTGAAACATAAAAGAAGTGCACATAGAGGGGCACCTGGTTGGCTCAGTGGGTTAAGCCTCTGCCTTCAGCTCAGGTCATGATCTCAGGGTCCTGGGATCAAGCCCCACGTCAGGCTCTCTACTCAGTGGCGAGCCTGCTTCCACCTCTCTCTCTCTCTCTGCCTGCCTTTCTGTATACATTAGGAGAAAGAAAGGAAAAATGAAGGAGTGAAATTGTAGGGGGAGACGAACCATGAAAGACTATGGACTCTGGGAATCAAACTGAGGGTTTAGAAGGGAGGGGTGTGGGGGAATGGGTGAGCCTGGTGATGGATATTAAGGAGGACACGGATTGCATGGAGCACTGGGGGTTATATGCAAACAATGAATCATGGAACACTGCATCAAAAACTAATGGTATACTGTATGGTGGTTAACATAACAAAAAGAAAAAAAAGAAAAAAAAAAAAGAAGTGTACATAGAGTTGGTAATACGTAAAAAGATTTTCCGAGATCACAAAGTTATGGCATGGTAAGGCTAGAACCTTGCTTACAGATTTCCAACCTCCTAATTTTTATTTATACCACCAGTGTTCTATTTTGATGGTAACATTATTACAAGTAAAAGTCTACCTATTTTCTAATGTTCAGTTAATTTCCAAATTAATATAAAAAGAACTCCTAAGGCGCTCTACTCTTTTGCAAATAAAATATAATTATTAGTACATAAAATTTCATTGTCAGTATATATCATGATCACTTTATTTTGTGTAAGATAAATAAGATTATAGAATAGAATGAACTTTGGGTATTATGATGTGTGTGTGTGTGTGTGTGTGTGTGTGTGTGTTTGTAAAAGAATACCAAGCTATTAAAAAGTTTTATATTATTATCCTTTCTAAGAGAGAAAGAATGTCAACTTTTGAACCTAATTAGCAAAAGGCTATTGCTTTTCTACATTTTTATTAAGGCAAAGGCAATCTAGTTAAAAATAATTCAACTGATTGTAGAAATGCTATAAATTGCTGTGAAGTGAGTTGCTGGCCATGGCCTGTCAAAGCAAATATGTTGTACAAATCTTAGATGAAAATTAGTACTTATCATTTTGCACCACACCAAAAAGAAAAAAAAAAAGGTCAGATTTGTAAAATGATTTCAAAGTCATGGAAAGAGAAAATATACTCAAGAAAGAGCTAAGCAATCCTAAGTAACTATTTTCTACTTATATAGTTTGTCACCTGAATTAAGTCCCATAATCTGCAAATCTCTACATGACATGGAGTCTCTGTCTTAAGAATTTTATACCACTGCCATTGCTAAGTCCTCATTTTAGTCATTGTTAAGGAGATGATCTTTAGGAAACAAACAAACAAAAATAAACAAACGAACAAACAAAAACTCAGAATGAATTTTATTTTTGAAAGTCTACCTTTATCATTCAGGAGATGTTATTTGAACACAGCCATGGGACATTACCAAAGTGACTTAGCCAGAGCAAGATTCTGGACAAATATCTTCTTACTGCTAATGTATGAAGGGATCAAGACTGATTTGGGTGATATGAAGAACCTCAATACTTCAATTAAGAGAATTTATGAAAATACTTTGATCTGATGCATCCTTTAGGAATTTTCGCAAACTTTTTAACCACTTCTATAAAATGCAAGGAAGTATAGCCTCTACAAAACAAAATCAAATCATAAAGGAGAATAGCTTAAGATGGGAAGAAATGTGATGCTTGAAAGAAAACCAGATGAAATGCAGACACTCACCCAAGATGAAGAGGAAACTGGGTGCTCAGAAATGCTCATAGCAGAAAGAATCTCCAAATATTAAAGAGGTAAAAAGCTGAATTGATAATATGGGGACTCAAAAATGGTTGAATACAAACGTGACAATTCCAATAAGAATACAGTAAGGAGTGTGTCTGGGTGGCTCAGTCGGTTAAGCGTCTGCCTTTGGCTCAGGTCATGATCCTCAGGGTCCTGGGATCGAGTCCTGCATCTGGCTACCTGCTCAGTGGGGAGCCTGCTTCTCCCTCTGCCTCTGCTTCTTCCCCTACTTGTGCTCTTTCCCCCTCTCTCTGTCAAATAAATAAATAAAATCTTAAAAAAAAAAGAATACAGGAGAGAAGTATAACTAAGTTAAAATATGAGATTAAAAGTATATAAAGACTTATTTCCTGAATAAAGAAAACAGAGACCAAAATTTAGAAATGTATGCATTTCAAGAAAGAAATTTTGAGAAATAGAATGTAAATAATAAGAAATAATATAATTGAATAGAATAAAATTTAAAAATTTCATAGAGATTTTCTTAATCCATCTGAAATTTTAAGTTTGACTTCTTATTCAACACCACAATTATTAGGAAAGTATCATCCAATAATATCATTTTCAATTTTATTTCATTATAAATATTTGGTCTGGCCAAATTCTGTTTTTTAAATTACATATATATATTATATTTTATTTTTAATTAAATTCTATTCATTAAGTTATATATGTTATATATACAAACAAGATATATATTATATATTGCATATATATTCATCACATGCATATTTTTCTATTTTTAAATTAAAAAATGTGCTTTTTAGCATACCTGCAATAAAATAAACCTAACTTCCCAAACTGGGATGTATTCATTTTATAAATCAATATACTTGAATTGTTTCTTTAGAATTATTATCTTTATGTATATAAGAGATACTAGCCCAAAAATTTCTTTTCATATAATGATGATCAGAGACCATTTAAGAATATTGAAACTTTAAATTTACCTACTTCCATTCTGTTTTCTGCACTCTAAATGTTCTATATTTCAATTGAGGATGATAGGTGGATAGACAGATGGTGGACAGATAGATGATCACTGGATGGATAGACAGATAGATAGGAAGAAATCATTATCCTTATGGCTTTATTCAGTTAGTATTCATTTAGATTATCACACACATTTATCCTTCCAATTTCCATCATTTGTCCCTATATCTCTGAGATTCCATCTGTGATCACTTTCTTCTACCTGAAAAAACACACATTAGAAACACAGTTGAAAAAGGAAGTTTTGGGGCGCTTGGGTGGCTCAGTTGGTTGACCCACTGCCTTCAGCGTGGGTCATGATCCCAGCATCCTGAGATCAAGTCCTGCATCAGGCTCCCTGCTCAGCAAGGAGCCTACTTTCCCCTCTCCCTCTGCCTGCAGCTCCCCCTGCTCATATGCTTTCTCTCTCTCTCTGTCAAATGAATAAATATAAAATTTTTTAAAATGTCAATAATGTTGACCATATTAAAAAAAAAAGAAAGAAAGAAAAAGAGACATTTAAAAATGATACCTTATAGGGTGCTTGTGTGGCTGAGTCCATTAAGCATCTGACTTCTGCACAGGTCATGATCTCAGGGTCCTGGGATCAAACTCAGTGTCTGGCTTCCTGCTCAGCAGGGAGTCTGCTTCTCCCTCTCCCTCTGCCCCTCCCCTCCACTCTGTCCTCTGTCTTTCTCTTTCTTTCTCTCAAATAAATAAATAAAATCTTTAAAAAAAAAAAAAGTAAAAAAAATCTATTTTAAAAAATGATACCTCAGATGGAACACTTAAAAAAAAAAAAAAACCCAAATGCCTGAGAAAACCTTTTGTGTGAGGGGCATAAGACTACTCATAGAGAACTCAATTTAATGCATGTGATTATGCGTAGGCTTGTTTTGTATTTTTTACATCAATATTCAGTATTGGATTATAATGCTGGTAAAGCACAGGGCTGTGTGTTTGGCTTTATCTACTCAGTAGGTAGTATGCAAATGTAATAAGCTATTTATTAATATTACATCTACTTATTTCCTGGCTTTTACTAAACTTTGTAGAGTTATCTTAATATCAAGTTTTATATTTGTAATACACCTGTGTAATCTCCATTGGCATTCCCATCTTACTTTGGAGGAAATTTAGCCTCCATAGGGCAAAATAACTTAGTGAGAGAGAACTCAGCATTTAAGTCTATATAACTCAAGATCCTCCCTTCTTTCCATTTTCTTTATTGCCTATTATGTATGTGCTATGCATTCAATAAATTCTCTTTCTTTAAATTGAATTTAACCTGAGAAGCAATGTTTTGTTGAGCAATAAATATAATATTGGGCACTCTTCCTACTTTTCAGTTACAATACAGTTCACGGAAAAAAATTATTTCATTGTGCTGGGAACTTAAAATAATGAACATGAAACTTCCCATGTTAACTGGAAACTGAAGGGAATCAAGTTGAATTACATGAGATAAAGAAAGTAAGTGGAAAAGGAATTGAATATAATATCTCCTTTTCATTTCTTATTTTTTAGCTGTTGAATAAGTGTTTTTCTCCATGTGGACTATCTTTATCCATGTCTGAAATATATACTTCCTGTATCTTCTATATCTAAGAAGGACTCACTCTAATACAAACATTTCCTAAAATGCATCTTTCAAATGCATGAGCTGAGTCTTATTAGAACGAAAGTCTCCTCCATAATGCTTAATTGATAGCTAGTCATTATATGCTCTGTGAGCCTGAGTGACAGCTGTCCATAGGCATACACGGAATGATGGCAAATGTGACAACAAATGATAAATGTTACATCAATAACCTTCAAAGACGACCTTCCTTCTCTTTTCAATTTTTCATATCTTAAGATTTAATCTCTTCATCTCTTTACACTTGGTCCAAAATTGTGATATACCAAAGCATCATGCAAAACAATTATATAATGTAAAAAAAAGGACATTTTTCTTTCACATAGATCCAAGCTAACTGGAATTTTTATAGCCCATATATTTCCTTTGTAAATTTTTTCATTCTCAATTGGAAGTCTCTGATAATATTTCTGAAGGATACAGAATTGCATGTGCTCATTATGAAAACAATGCCTGAAAAAAATTTGTCCATGCTAGAAAACAGACATCCTGCATATGATGTTGTCTTAAAATTTGACTTTGAAAATTATAGGCTTATATTCCTAAGTGTCATTTCATTGGATGGTTTTGGAATATCTTCTAATTTATTATGTAAATGCTTCAATTTCATAATTATAGACTCATTTGCAATTCTAAGAAAAATACACATATAGATGTCCCATAAGCTATATAAAGTTGCCCCCGCTTAGAGAACTACAGCACATCACACCAAGACATTGACACAGATATAATTCATTACCGTCTTTGTTTTACCTGCTTTAAATGCATTAGTTTTGTATACATATGTGTGTTTTCAGTTCTATACAATTTTGTCATATGTACAAATTTTTAAATATTAATGTTTACATGGTATTTTTCTTACTTTTACTCCCAAACTACTTCTATTGCTGTATTTGATATGTTTCCTTAAGATAGCATGTTGATGAGGCATACTACATTTTTTTTCCATGCTGCCAATCTTTCTTTTAATTAGGATGCTTAAATTATTTATGCTATTTAGACTAATTATGGATATGTAAGGTCTTAAGTCTGTCATTTTAGTATTTTCTATTTGTTTCCTCTATATCTCAATGGAACAATTTTTCTCGTCTTTCTATGGATTATTATTTTTTTTTAAGTATTCCAACTTGGTTTGTTTTTATTTGTTAATGCTTTTGAGAATATCAGTTTAAATACTTTTATTGTGGTTGTTAAATATATGTATATATAACATATAGAGACAGTAATTTAATGTATATTATATATTACTATATTGGTAACATATATAGGGTTTGTGAATAGTGTATGTACATACTATATGAAATGTACAATAATATATATATACACATAATATATATACAGATGTATAAAACCAGCTACAGTGTAATAGTATCCCTTCCAGTGATGTGAAAAAATCTAATTTCCATTTAAGTTCCTTTACCCTCCCCACTTTTTTATTTTTTTAAGGATTCTTTTTTTAAAAGATGTTATTTATTTATTTGACAGAGAGATCACAAGTAGGCAGAGAGGCAGGCAAAGAGAGCAGGGGAAGCAGGCTCCCTGCTGAGCAGAGAGCCTGATGTGGGGCTCGATCCCAGCACCCTGAGATCATGACCTGAGCTGAAGGCAGAGACACCCAGGCACCCCATCCTCTCCACTTTTTAAATATAATTATTTACTTTTTTTTCTACATTTATTGAACCCACATTACATGTTGTTATAATTTTTGTTTCAACCGTGCATTAGAATTTAAGAATCGCATGAGAACGAGCTATAATTTCCCTCACTATTTTATTTCTGTGTCCTGTTTGATTATTGAAACTGAAGGATTATGAACTGAGATTGGTCTCATGGGGCTCTTCTCTCTTATTTTGTAGCCAGACCTTAACAGTCTGTAGTTTGGGTCAAAGTTTGGGGCAGACTTGTCCAGTTTGGAGGTCTATAATCTCATCCTGACAATTTGTCTAACTCTGGTTTCAGATTTACCCCCAACTAACATCATGGTTTTCTGTTTTGTTTTGTTTTGTTTTGTTTTTCCCTAGGAACCCAGATTGGGAGAATTTATCAGCTGACTCTGCAAAAGTGTGAATGGGAAGCGGGTGGTCTGTATAGCATGTCAAGGCCATTTCCCTTACCCTGTCTCCAACAAACCTCAATGACTGCCATCAGACAGGGCTTTTACCAATCTTGCTACCTGGATGGCTACCTGATTATTCACTAAAAGAAAATAAATATGTATTTTTTTTACATCACTTCATGCTTCCATGTGATACATTCCCCACCAAATAGACCTTCATCTCAACTCTACGGTAGTAGCCCATATTTGAGAATTTCACAGGTTTTACTAGTGTAATGTGATTAAATCAGCAGCAGAAGCCAAAATATTCTCCTTCTCATGATCATCTGGGCTTATAAACATGTTCAAATCATGTGAGAGGGATTTTTATTTCACACACACACACACACACACACACACCCACAAAACAATTTTATCGACAGCTTTGGTATTTAGATTGAGTGGTTTAGTATATAACAAAAATAAAGTAATATATAGTAAAAACACATGCACCCTCATATTACTGATTACTACACAAATAAAAATCAGTATTTATCCAGTGCCAGAATTTATAAATAATAATAAACTATTCATAAAATAAATTGTATATTATTAGGGTTTTTAAAATTCAGCTTAATTTATTTATTTGTACATTTTAAATATTAATGTAATACATATTTTACATGTTCAACAACATACATTATACTTTTGACTCTTATAAATATAATATTAATTAAATTAGTAAATTCATATTTTCATTGGATTGCACATCACACACAGTAGTATTTCTGAATGTGTGCATATGTGCCTGTGGGTGCATGTGTATGTGAACGGCAAGTGTATGCATTCTAACAAGTACCCTTGGCTACAAGATTCTACAATTTCATTTAATATCTTTAGAGCATGTGAGTATAAAACATGTACCTAATAAATATATGACAGTGGAAAATATCAAGTATCACTGAATATTAAATATCAATTATTAGTAAACTCATGGTATGCATGTCTTTGCTATTTTTAAATTTAGACTTTTCCTCCAAAACTTGCATTAATCCCATACACAAAGTAATCTTCCAGATAAAAAATAAACATTCTTTTCTCAATCATTTACCTTTAATTAGTTCATAATGTTGTTACCCTTCATGGTTCTGAAACTTGTACATTTGTGAGCATTTGAAGACTAAACAATTTTTCAGAAAAATTGGCATTTATTAATGTAATCCAACAATTACTGATTTAAAAAAGCATAAATACCACATGCATCCTGAATCACGGGATGCTTTGGGTTCTGATTTAATCAGACTCATATGATTATCAATACTTTAAACACTGAAAAATATTTCTTTGAGAAATATCCAGCAGATCACAGTGCTTCTCTCTCTCTCTCTCTTTTTTTTTTTTTTTTTTGTTTTGTTCTCCCATAATATATACCATTGATTAATCCGTAGACAGGTTAATGTCCACAGTAAGGGAAAATAAGAAAAATGAATGAAGCCAGCAAGATAGAGATAAGAAAAGACAATAAATTTATAAAACAAGTAGGGCCATCTATCTTGATAATAGCATCAAATCATGAGATATCTGCCAGGCTTATAACCCTATTGTGAAATAGATGAATTATATAAAATTGTGGATTAATTTTTTTATAAATGTAAACACCCCAATTTGATTAAATGAACACATTAATAATTTATAATTAGGTTCCTTTAAAATTAAATAATGGGTAAAAGATAATAAAACAAAAATCATAGACACTTTACAATTTTATTGTCCTAGTATTTAACATTTATTATTTTATTTAACATCATCCAAATTAAAAAATATATATATAAGCCCTGAAACAATAAAACTCCTAAAAGAAAACATAAATAATAATCTTTGGGACATTGGCTTTAGCAATATTTTTTTTTCTGGATATGTCTCCTGAGGCAAGGAAAATAAAAGCAAAAATATACTTTTGTGACTACATTAAATAAAAAGCTTTTGCACAGTAAAGAAAACCATCAACAAAATGGAAAGGCAACCCACTGAATGGGCGAAGAGATTTACAAATGATGTATCTGATAAGGGCTTAATATCTAAAATACATAAAGAACTTAAACAATTCAACACTAAACACACACACACACACACACCAATAAAAAAATAGGCCAAAGACCTGAATAAATATTTTTCCCAAGAAGTGTACAAATGGCCAATAGACATATGAAAAGATGCTCAATGACATTACTTATCTGATAAATGTAAATTAAAACCACAATGAAATATCACCTTGTACCTCTCAGAATGTGTAGCATCAAAAAGACTAAACATGACAAGTGTCAGAAGGGTGTGGAGGAAGGGAACTCTTGTGCGTTATTAGTGGGACTATAAATTGGTGTAGCTACTATGGAAAACATATGGAGGTTCCTCAGAAAGTTAAGAATAGAGCTACTAGGGGTGCCTGGGTGGCTCAGTGGGTTAAGCCTCTGCCTTCATCTCAGGTCATGGTCTCAGGGTCCTGGGATCAAACCCTGCATCGGGCTCTCTGCTTAACAGGGAGCCTGCTTTTCCCTCTCTCTGCCTGCCTCTATGCATACCTGTGATCTCGCTCTTTCTGTCAAATAAATAAATAAAGTCTTAAAAAAAAAAAAAGAATGGAGCTACCATATGACCCAGTAATGGTTATTTAATTGGAACAAACAAAACACTACTTCAAAAAGTGAATTTTTTGATATACATTTTGATGTATCAAAAAGATATATCCAACTCTATGTTATTGGAGTATTATTTACAGTAGCCAAGATATGGAAACAACCAAAGTGTACATCAATACATCAGTAGATGTATGTGTGCATATACATATGAATTGATTGTGTGTCTCTATATATATAGATAGATAGATATAGATTGATAGACTATACTTTATATAAAGTATTTATAAAAGTCAGAGAAATATGATACCATATGATCTCTCAAAAATAAAATACCATATGATCTCACTTATATATGAAATAAAAAAAAACAGAATAAATAAACAAACCAGCAAGCAAAAAAAAAAAAAAAAATAGACTCATAAGTACATAGAACTAACTGGTGTTGCCAGAAGGGAGGAAGGGAGGAAGGGAGGGGAATGTGTGAAATAGGTGAAGTGCAAAACAAATAATAATAAAATAAAATAAAAATACTCTATCTTAATTAAAAAATGAGTATAAAATGTTAACTAATTTATGCTTTATGGTGATAGATCTTAGCACGTGAAATTATACTCTTCCATTATAATGCTCACATATAAAGTATACATAGACTATATGATTGACGTGTTTGGAATATCATAACATATTTGCTCTTATGGATATGATTTTATAAAAAGTAGTAAGTACATTTTTTCCTTCATTTTTCAATTTAAATGGTATATTTTTGTTATTGATGAAACATGTATTGATAGGTAATAATATACAAATATTTTTAAAATTTATAGGCACTTCACAGTGTCATTAAACATTCACTAATTTGTATATTTTTAATACAAGAAGGCTACATATAACTGAATATTATACTCAGGTTATATTAAAAATGAGAACTAAAAAAATGTAACTAATTATATGTCTTCAGTTGAATATCTGAACTATTTAAGAGTTTCCCAAGTACTCTTACATTTATTTCAAAATGCTGTAAAATATTTATATAATACTTTTATTTAAACATTTCTGTTTATAGAATTCCTACATTTCATCATTGTAGGTCATATCTCAAGTCACTCCACTCTAAGCTATTTTGGACACATTTACCTGTTAAGTTTAATTAATATTATTGGGCCTACCAATTTCAGTAAATTCTACTTTAGTTAAAACTGCTGAATTCTGATCCTTCTATTAAGCAAAGAAAAAATATGTCCCTGGTTTGAGGCAATTAAAAAAAAGAAGGCTACTAAGATGAAATTCAATACCTAGGGCTTAGATATTCTTGGTTATAAAATTTTATTATTTACACAGCAATATCATCATCTTTATTATCATCATCATCATAAATGGGAGTAGAGATTATAGAGTCAATTTCAATCCAAAGTTGTCCGTGAAACTTTGATAACCCAAGCCAAAGATAAAAATTTTGAAATACGCTAGATTTTATTAACTCTGATAAAACGAGGCTCTGGGGCATATTTATTGATTCCTACCCAACACCCTCACCAAATGTTGACAAAAACGAGTGTTAGGCTTCATGTTTCTTCTCTGTAGATGGCCTGGAAGCACTTAATTTGAAAGACTTGTTTTCTAAAACTGAGGCAAAACCTGAGAGCAGGATAATTTAGTCCTGTTTCCTAAACTCAGTTCTCAATTTGTGCTCTTTTAATTTACTGGAGGGCAGGGACCTGGTCCTTTAAAACAAATCTCCAGCATGATAGCAGAGCCAAGTGCATTAGAAGATGGGAAGGTCATTGATGTCTTTCCTAGCAACCCCATATGCCCTTCCCTAGTGATACCCCCTCTACTTGACCCATGTGTTTGCTACATTCTCTACATCAGCAACTCCCAAAACATTTTCCCTGAAACTGATGGAATGAATAAAAATAAATTAAGAGATTTTATGTTTATCTTCTGCAGCATTTCTACGTCTTCTAAATTCTAAAATACAATGTGGATCACCAAATGGAGAATAAAGGATATAGATGTGTATTTGTAGCCGATGTTCTAATGGTCTGTCCTGTGTCCTCTCACTCATAGCTGCTGGGAAGAAAACCATTTTCAACACTATGGCAGAGTAACTTCCAGCAGCGGAACCTCCATTTCTACCTAAGGACTATCTCTAGCAGCAGTGGAACTAGTCACTGGAGACGGAAAGAGAAGAATGGATAAACTAACATCTTAAAGGCACCTCACAATTAAGGAGAGGTAAATATACAGGCTTCCCTCCTTGGTACTGCAGTTTTGAGGCATCTTCCACCTGGTTTCCAACAGTATTGAGTCTTGGTACCCAATACAAGTATTTGTTCAATAACATATGCATTGCTGACTTTTCTATTTTCTGGTTTTATTTTTTTCCTCTCTTCGTCTTCTCCTTTTCAATATCCTTCTCTCGTGTTTTTGAGATCATTTCCCACTCCCCCCCCCAAAAAAAACCACATTTCTTTTTTTGATTCCTGGGACAAATACATAACATTTGAAGACATAATCGTTTACTGTAAAAGCCTTGGAAGTTCTAGTGGTGTTAAGATGGTGAACACATAATGTCAAACTAGTTATTATAAAATAAAAATATATATATTCATATCTTAAGTTTTTAAAGAGCAAAACAGTCATTACCCCTTTTGAGTTAATACGGGCTCTTGAATGTCATGATTATTTTAAGGGAGACACTGCTTCCAGGGAAAATTGTCATATGCTGAATAAATTATTAATCTAGTTATATTTAGAAAAATCTAGATATTTAAGGATTTTTACATATATAATCCCTGAATTGAAAAACTCATCATGGATTCATTTTATGAATATCTCCTTTTGTAACATTGTTTTATTTATAACAGAGAACTGAAAGTTGAAGATTAACCTAGTTTCTTCTATTTAAAGAGTAAAAAGTAATTATTTCATAAGAAAAAGAAGCATAGGTTGGCAAGATAGGTAGATTTTTAAAATTTCCATATATTTTTGAGTCAATTAAAATGTTTTTTAAAGTCTGCCTGCAGGTTTATACCTGTCAAATGTGCTTGAACTAGAAATAAGTACCTTAAACAATTTTGAAATTTATTATTCCCCTGAAATTGATTGAAAGAATTATGGATGGTGAAATATTCTGATTGACATAGTTTGGGTCAGCAATAATTCCCCAGAGTTCAAGCCCTGCCAAGGGCCAATGATATAGAGACTTTTGAATGTTAAACATTTTTGAGAAAAAGAGCATTAGGAAGGAATAATAGATAACATATAGTTTTTAACTAAAAGTGTACTAAAAGTAGGTGTCTAAAAACATCGAATGGGTATGTTGTGCTTTAATTATATATTTTATTTGTGCATTTTATTTCTAGGTGAATTTTTGCTTTTGTTTATAAAAATTTGTTTCTTTTCTATGTTAGATATATTATATACCAAGTAAAGGGAAATTAGAACACAGAAAATGAAGAAGAAAAAGATTAACTACTGTCAAACAAACAAAAACAATAATTGCCTAATCCATTAGCACATAAACTCTGTCTTACACAGCATTCCAATGTTTATGCTTAGGAGGATGAGAGACTGCAAAGAAATTGAATTGAGACAAGAAACACTAGAAAATTTTGGAGCTCAGTTGGGAAGATCAAAACAGTGAGAAATGATAGATACTATTTAAAAAGATGTAAGGGTACCTGGGTGGTTCAACCAGTGGAGCACCCAGTTCATGATTTTGGCTCAGGGCAAGATCTCAGTGTCCTGGGACTGACCCGGGACAGGCTTCTGGCAGGGGTGGGGAGCTTGCTTGTCTCCCTCTGCCTTTACCCCCACCACCGTGCCCCAGCTGTGCATTCTCTCTCTCCACTCTCACCTTCTCTCTAAAATAAATTTTAAAATATTTAAAAATAAATAAAAAAATAATGTAGAAATTTGAATCTACATCTGTGGTAGGTGAGAAGTATGAGTATAATTATAATTAGAATACTGTGTGTGTTAACACTAAGCATACAGTTAAGAGTGAAGGGCAAAGAAAATTTAAGTCTGGAATATTTGAGCTCTTACGTATAGGAGATCGCAAATATGTTTTGTTTATATTTAGCTTGAAACATAAGAGTGCACAAAATTCCTTAAGTACGCCGATGTGGAGAAGAATAAACAAGCAGATAACAGGGTCAGAAGTAGCCAAAATGCAAAAAGAGGTTTTACTGGTATATAAAAGCCAATTAGAGTAGGAAAATATAGAGTTTCGAGTTTTATCAAAATGTCTCTATCTTTCTAATTCTGATAATATAGTTGAGTCCGTGGCTAGGGAAAAAAAATAAAAAACATTAATAGTCTCATTAAGTAGTAAATTCTTTAGGCAAAGATCTGAAATCAGAGACCAAGAGAAAAATACCCCACACTGGAACTGGTTTTGCCCTAAGGACATATTCTAGAGTGAATAGGTTTAGGTTTGCTTGGTTTCATCCAGCAGATAGGATAACTTGCAAATATCAAGCCTTTTCCAAGATAGGGAGCCACATAGGGGATCCCTCATGAATGATCCAAAAGATTAAAATTTCCATGTAAAAATGAATCAGAAATAAGTCAGAAAATCGTAAGCAAAGTTGAATTGAAACTGAACAGATGAAGAGAAGTAAATCATTAAGAATTAATAGCAGCAATATAGGCATTGTTTATATGTGGCATCCAAACATGCCACTTGGGAAATCCAGAAAGCTTTTAGGTCAAGAATTATTATAAGGGGGTCCCTGAACAGTGATGTTGTAAGAGACTCACAGAAGCAAATTCAAATTGTCTGTGTTCAGTTGCCTTCACACTAATCCTCAAGATGCACACAAACAATTTTCTAATAAAAATGAATGTTTGTCATTCAAAAGCATCTAAATACACAAGGAAATGATAATTGATTTAAAAAAGCAGGAAAAAAGCAGAAAAAATATATAAAAAAGATGCACAAAGAATTCTGTTACTGGAAATATCATTATTACATTACAAATATATATCTTTAGGAGACTGAAAAGTGACCTAGCAAATTTGAAAAATAACTTGTATAAAAATATAGTATTTTAAGTTTAAAAATCAATGATGGACTTAGCACGGCAGACATAGCCAAAGCAAAAGCTAACAAAGTGCAACGTAAGCCGAAGTAAATATTTCAGAATGCATGACAGGTATTCTGAGAAGACATAATATGTGGATAGAATTGTCAGAATGTAAAGGATGATGTGAGAAAATGCTCCATGTATGTGTAATGGATACTCTAATCTGAGAGGAAAAAAAAAATTGGGGAAAGGACAATATTTAAAGATTTTTTAAGAAAGTTCTCCAGGCTTTTGAAGGACACTAATCTACATATTTAAAAACTCAGTCAATTCCAGACAAAACACAGGAAGACAATTGTGCTCATAGTGAAACTGAAAATGACCATGAAGAGTAAAACTATTTTCATTGGGGCTAGGAAAAAATCAAATTGCCTTGAATCATACTGAAACCTGACTTTCTAACTGAACCAATGGAAAGTAAAACATACAGTAGCATGTGCTAAAAGAACCAAACATCATTATAGAGTCCTTAGCCAAGATAATATCCATTGGACCAGGACCCATACCTCCTCAAAATTTAGACAAACAAAATCCCACCAGCAGAACCCTCCCACTTAAGATCGCCAAAGAAATTCTGAACAGATATACTTCAAAGAGGTGTAATTTCTAAAATGAAAGAATGAATAGAGAGCACAATATTTCATAATATATGAATATATCTAAATCAAAATTATTTAAAATGGATAAGCAGAGGCCACCTGGGTGGCTCAGTCAGTTATGCATCTGCCTTTGGCGCAGGTCATGGTTCCAGGTCATGGTTCCAGGGACCGGGGATCCAGTCTGGCATTGTTGAGCAGGGAGCCTGCTTCTCTCTCTTTCTCCCTCTGCCTCTCCCCTGGCGTGTACTCTCTCTCCCTCTCTTCTCTCAGATAAACAAATAAAATATTTTAAAAAATGGATAAGCATTATATTATGTATGTCAGAATGTTGATAAATCAGTTAGGCATTTTGCATTTTTATATTGTATTCCTAAAAAATAGTAAAAACAATAAAATATAAAATAATTTAACAACAAAAATGGGAGGAAGTGGGGAATAATAATACAAACGAAAGAAATGAGACATAATATATATAAGAAATAAAAAAAGGAAACATGTATTGTAAGAATAGATATAAACTATCAAAGATCACCTTAAATATAAATGGACAATGTTTCCTTAGGATACCAAGATTGGCTGAAGAATTTTTTTGTTTGTTTTGTTAATCCATTTCTATGATCGTTACAAGTGACTACCAAGATATAAGATTACAAGAAGATTGAAATTCAAACAATAGGAACAGGCTATGCAAATACAATATTTTTAAAAGCTGATATTGTTATAGCAATGATAAGCAAAAAGAATTTAAGTGAAAGCATTTATTGATATAAGGGAATTATTCTTTATTATAAAATTTAGATTTGCTGGGAAAGTGTGATGGTTTATATGTCAATTAGCCTTACATACATACCCAAACTACATAAAGCAAAAATATCAGAAGTGTAAAGGGAAATGGGTGAGCCCCCAAATCACTGTAGACATTTTAAACATATATTTCAGTCATAGGGGAAAAAAGAATTAAAATATTGAGCACTAAAAGAAACAATTTGATTAACAAAATTAACCAAATGCCATGAATCTGAAATGAATAGTAACAAATAACAAAGAAACAAAACCAGAAAAATAAGGCTAAATAATCTGAGTCAAAGATATGATAATGAATATTTCAATATATTTTATGTGAATAATTGATACATGAAAAATTAAACAAACAACTGTGTAATACACCTAAAATATGAAAGAGAAATATTTCTAACATCAACTGGGCTACTTAGCAAGAAATACAAAATGAATAAGTGAGAGAGAGAAAAGTAGAATATAGATTGAGAAAAATAATATATGAAAAGGCATAAATTAACAGACAACATTTGTTTAAAAGTCCAAAAATTCAGACTTTGAGAATAATAATAAAACTAACATGCCTCTAGTGTGACTAGTGACGAAAAATGAAGAAAATGCACAAATAAGCACATCTGAAATAGAAAAAGGCACAATTGTAGCATTTGCACACATTAATAATGATCCCTTCCATTTTACCATGATGGGGTAGCATATGGTGGAGTAAGTCTCCCAGAAAACAGAAACAAAACCAAAACAAGACAAAGACAAACAAACACTGTAATCTACACAGTAGAGGATAAGCGATGAGGTCTTCCCATTCTGGTAGTTCTTTGTTTATGTTGGACCAACCTTGATGAAAACATCTACAAAAACTGGGCAAAATAAACAAAATAACTGACTGCAGGTGTTGGGGTTCCACCAAGCACCCAGGAGACGATCTACTACATTCTCTGTGTCAGAATATTCCAATTTTCATACTCTTTCCATCCTCACTGCACCATTTACTCTTAGATCTATTATTAAGTATACTCACAATTAATCATTTCATAAAATTCACCACCTCACATAGTACTCACATAGTGAAATTCCAAGACTCTTTAAAAGAGTCTAATGAAAATAGAATTTCTCGAATTTGTGCATGTTTAAAGCTACTCTTTTTAGCTTTGGTGCTTGAAGTGCAACTTGGCTGGTCCAGTACAAATACAGTTTGGGATGCCAATGTCTAATGGGGACTAACATGTGAAAAGAGGTAGAGAAGCGGAATTGAGAAGAGAGAGAGGAGGAAATGAGATGTAAACCTACAAATCCTCAGAAAATCAAGCATGAGTATAATCCATCAGACTTGTCCTAAAGCCAGACCTCCTTAGACTCCCATATCAGGCACTGGGTATAGGTGGCATCGTTAAGGGCATGACCTTGCATTACTGACCTTGATTAGCTGAAGCAAGGAACAATGGGAGGCATCCGACCACACTCTTTTCACTCCTCAGAACGTGCTCCCCTCAAGGCTAATTCAGTGGCACCTCTTTATTCAATAGGGGACTATAGCCTTTAGTTCCTGTTTTCCTTCCTCCATAGTCTATTCTGTATCTCACGGACTTTTGGTGTTACCAGTATTTTTAGTTTGAGCTTCTCTAGTCTACTTAGCAATATTTAGGTATCCTTTTCCTTTGTATTTCTCCAATGAGCAATGATGTTGAGAATTTTTTCTTGAAAATATTGACCATTAATTCATCTTCTTTGTAAGAAGCTTATTTCAAGACTTTCCATTTCTGTTAATGTTGTTTGTTGCTCTTAAATTTGTGAGTTGTAAGAGTTCTTTATATATTCTGGATATGAGTAATTTATTAGATGTATGTTTTGCCATATTTTATTCCATACTGTACGTATCTTACTTTCTTATCCCTGTCATCTGAATATCCAAATTTGTCATTTTGATAAATATATTTTATCATTTTTTCTTAATAATTTTGGGTACCTAACAAGCTTTCCTCTATATTCAGATCATAAATATATTTGCCTGTATTTTTATCTTAAGCTTTTATCATTTTAGCTTTTATCTTTAGATCAATGTAATATCATAAACTGAATTTTGTTCTCTGCATATAGTAGGAAACAAAGTTCATTTTCCTTTTATTCTTGAAATCTTTTCTCTCCCAACTGAATTATGTTTTTATCTTTTTTGAACATTAGTTGATGGTGTACTCATGGATTGATCACTTATGTGAACTCCATATTCAATTCTATTGGTGTATCTCCCCAAACTCAAACTCATTCCACACTCATCTAAATACTATAGCTTTGGAACACATCTTATGTTCACTGTAAATATTCCTGTTCTTCTACCTTAAAATTTGTTTGACTATGTTAGGTCCTTCGGATTTCTGTACTAATTTTAGAATTGGTGTGCTTCTGCCCCTGTTATGCCTCCCTGCTATTTGTGTAATCCGAAATGTGCTGCAAGAAGTAATTTGTGGTGAACACAGGCCTCACCTCACTTAGTTTTCTCTTGTCACTAACCACAGTTTTGTATGCCTATCATCCTATTTCTTAAAACAGTTGTTTCATACTTTTTACTATCTTCTAATTCTTTGTAAAGGAATGCCAACATCTGTTGCCAGTCATTTCATTGCAGTAATACTCGGACATCACATGTGAAAAGTATTTGTACTCATTTAAAAAAATATTTTATTTCTTTTTTAATTCTGCAAGAATGGAATTAACAGTTTTTTCACTTCTGAAATAAATATACATATATATGTATATATGTATATATGTATATATATATATGTATATATATGTGCATATATATACATATATATATATATATACATATATATTTATATATTTATTTGCTCTTTGTTTTTTTCCCCGAATTTAGTGTAGATAGTTGTTCATCAATTTTGTTCTCCTTCTCAAAAAATCAGCTTTTGGTTTGTTGACTTTCCTTGTTGTCTTATGGTTTTCTTTTTCATTGTTTTCCATTTGTAAATGTGCTGTTTCCTTCCTTCCACATAAATCAGATTTAATTATTTCCTTCATATCCCACCTTCTGAAGCTGGAGGGTTAGACAATAACTTTAAACCATTTTTCTGTTTCTAATACAAGTATGCAATGCTCTAAATTCCCCCTGGAATAGTATTTTTAAATCATCCCAGAAAGTCTGAAATTATTGTTTCCATGACTAGTCACTCCCAAATAATTTTCATTGTCCTGTCTTACTTCTTGTTGTATCCATATATTATTTACAAAAGATTAATTAGTTCCCTAATATTTGGGAATTTTGCTGGCATTTTTTAAATTGACCATTTACATTTTGGGGATCTTATTTTTAGAGCCAAGAATAAGGCCTAACTTGATAAATGTTTCATGTGCCCTTGAAAAGCTTTGGATTTTATAATTAATTGATATACTGTTTTATAAATGTTCTATAGATTAATTTGCTTGGTTATACTTCCAAAATTTTTATATTGTTATCTATATTGTGTATTAACTCAATCCATTATTGAAAGTATAGTATTTAAATCTCCAGAAGTAATTGGGATTTCCCACCTTCTCTTTTGACCACTGACCTTATTTTCATGTTAATATGTCTAAAAAATATATTGTTTGTCCTACATGCATTAAATGTGTTCTATATTATTGAAAAATTACCATTTATATTAACACATTTACTTATTTTAATCATCTGTTTGCTCTGGTTATATACCTTTCTCATAAGTCTAATTTCTGTTATACTAACGTATCCCTTTACCTGTCTTCTGATTTATAGTTCATGTTTTAAAATTTTTTAATTTTTAATCAATCATGTTTTTACAGATAAAATATGCCACTGGTGGACAGCAAAAAATTTGGTTTTCCACGAAATAAACCCACAGACATATAGTCAATAAATTTATGACAGAAGAACCTACAACATACAATGGGGAAAGGACAGTCTCTTCAATAAGTGGTATTGGGAAAGTTAGACAGACACATGCCAAAAAGTGAAACTGGGCTCATGTCTTCACATTAAGGGATAATCAACTCAAAATGGACTAAAGACTTGAACATTAGACCTATATCATAAAAGTTCCAGAAGAAAACATAAGAGGCAGGCTTCTTGACATCAGTCCTGGCAATGATTTTTTTTTTTTTTTTGTACTGGACATGAAAACAAAAACAACAAAAGCAATAATAAAGTGGGACTACATCTGCACAACAACAAAATCAACAAAATTAAAAGACGAGCTGCCAAATATGGAGAAAATATTTGCAAATCATTTATCTAATAAGGGACCGACATACAAAATACATGAGAACATAAAGAACTCAGAGAACTCAAGAGCAAAAAAAAAGGAAATAAAATAACTGTAACAAAGAAAAATCTGCACTCCCATGTTCTTTATAGCACTTTATTCACAATACCTGATAAATAGGAATATCCTAAGAGTTTACCATGCATGAATAAACACAGAAAATGTTATATATAAATATATATTTTTGTCCACTCATGCATTGATAAACTCATATATATATATATAGTTATATGTAGTATAATAAATATATATGTTGTCATTATATATAATGATATATATGTATGTATGTAATTTACCTTCTCCCATTTTGTAGTATAGAAACATAACAATATAGTTAGGAAATGTAGAGCTGATTTCAAACCCATATCTATTTGGACCCTAAGGTAATTATATTTTTTCTTTTATAGTAAGTAACATAACATCTCCATGATTCCTTTAGTTTTACTAAGCTACTTCCATAACATTGAAATCCAGTAAAAAATAACAACTGTACACACACACACACACACACACACACTTCCAAAAACATTAGAATATTTCAAAGCAATTATTTTGCAAACCTTGACATTGAATTAATAATCTCAATTCTCTGTCTCAACTCAATCCATTATTGAAAGTATAGTATTTAAATCTCTTAAAAGATAAAGAAAAAATACTTTATCTTTTAATATTATATTAATGTTCAATCAGCATACTTTTTATCAGTATAGTTTCTAAATACTTGAAAGGTTATTAGATAATTCCTCAATAAACCATCTTTGTCTAAAACTGGTTCAAATGTAATAAGATATCAATGATTAAAGTCCTACAGAATCAAGTCACTACAATTCATGGGAAAACTGCTGGATATCCTTTGAGAGCAACTATTATTACTATAAGCCCATGCTTTTAGAAAAATGTATCGTATTACCCCAAATCAGCCTTTCATATTCTATTCCTAGTTTAGTGTGTTAGAAAAAGGTATTTTTGAAACACTGGAATTCATAAGGAGAATCTTTTTTTAAAATGTCAGTGAAATGCCATTTCTTCATGCTTGAACTACTCAAAATTGGCTCAAATTATTCTCCTCAAACTTTCCAAAACATTTTTTATCTAAATTCTAAGAACAATCACAATAGGTTTTAGCTACAAATGTGAGAATATTGTAAATGTCAGAGTGGATAAATTTCAAAATGAATTTTATAGTCACCTTTTTCATCATAGTGCAATTGTGCTAGTTTTTTTTTTTTTAATTTATTTTATTGTAGACTCATTTTGTCAAGATTTGATCAAGCTGTACTTTTAAAGACTGAAATTTGGTTTCTTATGCAATGATTCTCTCTATATAAAATCAGTGTGTATATCTATTGTGTCAAATATGCTGTTTTTAAGCTGTAAAAACAGGGTGATAACCCAAAGCATATGGTTCATGCATTTTTATATTCCAAGATGCAGCAAACCCTATCCCTCTTCTCTGCTCACTCTATATGATATCGTTTCTCAAAAATCATAGTGCAGTCATAGGATAATGTAAGGGGTTCTGCTACTTGCCTGCAACTGCTCTTCTCTTTAGCTTTTAAGGTAATTAAGATAAACAATGTTTCAAACATAAAATCTTTAATTACAGTGCAAACTAGTCTGTTTTCATCCATTCTGTTTGTCCCAGATTCTCCAGACACAAAAACCATAAAGTAGGCTTTTGTGTGATTTTTTAATAGTAATTTTCAAAGTGAGATACAAAATGGCATACCAACACATTTAAATTCTGCTACACTTTGAATGCACTTACTAACATGTCTTTGAATCATGTTGTTTTTATAGGAATGGAAATAGCATCTATATCCGTCAAACAGGAATTTATTTCTAGAAATTAATTTTGCAGAAACACTCTTAGAAATATGCCATAGGAAAAAAAAATACAAATATCTTCAGTGAAGTGTTATTATTAGCAAAAAACAGGCTCACACATTTGGTCATAGAATACCACATGATATGTTGTTATTGTATGTAGTTAATTACAAATACGTGCATGTATGTGTGTGTGTGTGTGTGTGTGTGTGTGTGTATTTTTCTTTCTTTTTTTTTTTTTTAAGTAGGCTCCACACTCAGCATGGAGGCCAATGTGGCACTTGAACTCACAACCCTGAGATCAAAACCTGAGCTGAGACTGTCCAGAGTTGGATGCTTAACCAACTAAGGCACCCAGGTGCCCCACAATAACAAATATTTTTATTCAGACTAGCAGAAAAATGCCCTTGAACTGTATTAAATGTGTATTGAGATTTACTTTAAAAATACATTTTTCTGACAAAATTAGAGATTATTATTTAAGTTAACCATAAAAGTTATAAATAATAAAATGAAAATCATTTTTAATTCCAGATTCTACTCTGCACAATCACTGTCCTCAAATTGGTATTTCTATTACTTGTTACTATCTCATACATGTGTGAATTTCTTGAAAAATTGAATCATACTATTATTGAATTCAAATATTTTATATCTATAGTATTTTACATTTTGATGTATCACGAGGCTACTTTCAAGTAAATATAGATTTCTATTTTTATTTTACTTGGAGTGTACAGAATTTTAATTTCAGTATGTTCCACTGTGTAATTATTACATCATAACTCAAACTAGTTACTATTGCTAAGTAGACAAAATCATGCCATTTTGTATTCCATAAACAAAATAAAAATAAATAGCTTGCATGTAAATTTTGTAGAATTATTCATTTATTTCTTTTGGAATAAGTGGAATTTCCAAGCCAACATACTAATCTTTTCTGAAAATAGTTCCACACATTTCCTTTTATTTATTTATTTATTTATTTATTTTTTAAAAAGATTTTATTTATTTATTTGACAGAGAGATAGATCACAAGTAGGCATATTTATTTTTTAAAAAGATTTTATTTATTTATTTGACAGAGAGATAGATCACAAGTAGGCAGAGAGGCAGTCAGAGAGAGAGGAGGAAGCAGGCTCCCCGCTGAGCAGAGAGCCCGATGCGGGCCTTGATCCCAGGACTCTGGGACCATGACCTGAGCCAAAGGCAGAGGCTTTAACCCACTGAGCCACGCAGGCGCCCACGATATTTCCTTTTAAATTTCCTTTTAAAATGGGCTTTGCAAAAAAGGTTGAAACACTTGTGGTAATTACTTCTTTGCCTTTCATTATTTTAGCTTCATGAAGTTGTATCTCCATGTAATAATTACATATTTTTTTCGTATATTGGTATTCATATGTGTGGTGGTATATCATATATATTTTTATGTGATGCCATTTCATCTTTCACTTCTTGTTTGTTGGATCTCCCATTTCCTGTTTCTACACAAAGTGCCTTCAGAGATGTATTCCACTTGAAACATTACTCAGGGCTATTAATTTTTACTTTTGAATATTGTTCTGTCATATTAACATGTCATTTATTTATTTACTTTATAGGAGCATTTGGGATCTCCAATTTTTGGTATTTTAGTAGTTTGAACAATAAATTTGCTTATATGGAAACATTTTTCCAAGGATTTGTTCTCATGTACTAAGATTTATCTAACATGTTACCACTGAATGTATGGTCTGCAAACTCTCCATGGTGTCATTAACACATAAACTGAGAATAACCATTTAGAATGTTTTTGGCAACTTGGTAGAAAAATTATATAGTTATCTTTGTATTAAAAATAAATATTTATCTGGTTGGGTTATGGACATTGGGGAGGGTATATGCTATGGTGAGTGCTGTGAAGTGTGTAAGCCCGACGATTCACAGACCTGTACCCTTGGGGCAATAATACATTATATGTTAATTCAAAATAAATAAATAAATAAATAAATAAATAAATATTTGGCAATGTATAATATATTTTTTATTTTGATTTCAAGGAATTTATTTCACTGTATTTTATAAAAATATATGTTCATAAGAGGTTGGAAAAAATGTTCCCTTACTGATGTTAGTTTGAGAAACATGTCTCAAATTTACATTCACAGAGATGGAATTCTTTTTCATACATATGTCTACTGAAAATTTAATTGAAATTATCTTCCAAAGTGTTTGTAAAAATTAATACTTCTGCCAGCTCTGTGTAAGAGGATTCTTTTCTTACATTTTTACAAACACATAATAATGTAGTTTTCTGTTTTTGTTTTTGTTTTGTTTTTTTGGAAAATTTTGGATTATGAAATAGTACCCTACTTTAATTTCCACTACAGTTTTATGTTTGTCCATTCAGTTTTCTTATTCAAGTTTTTCACCATGTATATATTAGTTTTCTTGCATAATATAATTCATTAGTGCTATTATTTAATAGAGATTGTAATAAAATTATAGCTGTCTGTACTCTGTATAGCTGATCTGATTCCCTATATCAAAGCAATCCTAGTTATAGTCCAACATTTTCATCCAAGTATTAAGAACACATACAAGCTAATATAATATAAAATGTATATATAATTCTTCCTTTTTAAAATTTATATAATTTCAGTAAATATCTTTTAAAAATATTGTTGATGCCTTGTAACTCTTCTTTTTTAAAATTAATTAACATAATGTATTATTTATTTCAGGGTACAGGTCTGTGATTCATCACATACAAAATCTAACCCTTGTATCTCTTCTAGTCAAAAATGCTGGTTCATGGTTTGTATCTGTGGCTAAAATGTTTTATTTCATATCTTCCTTATTTATTTATAAAACTTTCTTTTACATATTATTTTACATATTACTGACATTGTTTTAAATTATATAATGCTTAATTTCCCAGCTTATCCTTTATCTTTTTTTATTATTCAGAATATATCTTTGTTTAAAATTTGAAATTTTATGGTCTATTTCTTTAGAGTTATTTTTGTTTCCAAACTTTGAAATCCCTTTTAGCCTCGGTTATAAAATGGAACAATCTAGTTCTTGTAAATTTGTAGATTTTTCTCTCTATTCAATCTCTAATAAATATGATTTTTCCCTAAAGTTTTTGGTCAGTTGCTCAATAGCAGCTCTCAACAGCTGCTAATTCTTTGACCATTAATAGAATTAAACATGATATCAATAAATAAAAGTTACCTTTAAAATCATTAATTATTCATAAAGTAAACAATACATTCCTATTTTTTAATATGAATCAAAGAAAAATATCAAAATGGAAATTAAAAAAATACTTGAATGAAAATTAAGAAAAGCAAAATGTATGTGGGTGCTGCGAAAAGCAGTACTTTGACAAAAATGTATACACTACCTGCACATATTTGCCTTAGAAAGAAAGACCATTAACAATCAACAAACTGATAAACTACCTTCAGGAACAAGGAAGGGTTAGCAGGGTAAACACAAGGTGCAGAATAAATAGAACATAAAACAGGAAAAAAAAAAAGAGAGAGAAAGAGGAAGAGAATCCACATGAAATCATTACCTGGTTTTTAGCCATCAAGAAAATTGATAAAACTAAAACCTGACTGACAAAGAAAATAGTGAGTACAAATTACTCACAGTAGATTTGAAAAGAAGGACATCACTACTGATTCAACAGACATTCTGTTTTAATTTCCTTGTGTTATAAGAAAGCTATTAATGATATAAAAATTATCAATTCCATACAATCTCTTCCAGAAAGAGAAAAGGCATTGCAGTCTATGAGACTTACATTATCTTGATACCAAATAAAAAAATAAATAAATAAAAGACCCAGCAATTGCACTAGTGGGTATTTACTCCAATGATACAAATGTAGTGATATGAAGGGGGCACATGCACCTGAAAGTTTATAGCAGCAATGTCCACGATAGCCCAACTATGGAAAGAACCTAGATGTCCATCAACAGATGAATGGATAAAAAAAGATGTGGATTATATATATACAATGGAATACTATGCAGCCATCAACAGAAATGAAATCTTGCCATTTGCAAAGACGTGGGTGGAACTAGAGGGTATTATGCTAAGTGAAATAAGGCAATCAGAGAGAGACAATTATCAAAATTATCATATGATCTCAGTGATATGAGGGATTTGAGAAATAAGGCAGAGGATCATAAGGGAAGGGAGAGAAAAATGCAACAAGACAAAACCAGAGAGGGAGACAAACCACAAGAGACTCTTAATCTCAGGAAAAAAACTGAGGGTTGCTAGAATGGAGGAGGTGGGAGGAATGGGGTGGCTGGGTGATGGACACTGGGGAGAGTATGTGCTCGGTGAGTGCTGTGGATTGTAAGACTGATGAATCACAGACCTGCACCCTGGAACAAATGATACATTATATGTTAATAAAAAATAATAATAATAATAAAAGAAAGAAAGAAGACTACAAATTAATGTTCATCATAAACACAGGTTCACATTTTTTATGAAAATTTAATAACCAAGTCCTACTATAAATAAAAGTATAATAAATAAGTCATGACCAAGTATGGTTTATTCCAGAAATGAAAAGTTAATATGGCATTCAATATTCAGTCAATAATAAAGTCCTTACTAATGAACTAAAAGGGAAATAATATAATCACTTCAGTAAATATAGGAAAAAAGAAGTTTGATAAAATCCAACATCCAGTTTACAAGTCAAATGTAAACTTAAATAAAATGATGTATATATGTGTCTATACATATGCATACATACATATACACAAATATATATTAGTAAAGGAACTTTATTTACATAAAAATGAATCTATGAAATATCTATAGATAATATAATTAATGATGAAAACCTAAGTGCCTTCCTCATTAGAATGTAAACAAGATAGGAATGCCTGTTCTCATCCCTTTTATTCAGTATTACAGTGAAGGTCCTAGCCAATCCAGAAGAGGGGGGGAGAAATGGGCTTTGCAAAACATCTTTAAATTTATGATATATCTCTGTAACATAGATGGTTTTCTGTGTAACAAATCCTACATAGACTATAAAAATTGCTTCTAGAATTAAACAAATATAGCATGGCTAGAGGATATAGGAAATTAGCCGGAAATAAGCAGCTGCCTTCCTGGGATGGAGCCCCACATTCGGCTCCCTGCTCAGCAGGAAATCTATTTCTCCCTCTCCCTCTGCTTGCCACTCCCCCTGCTCATGCATGCTCGCTCGCTCTCTCTCTCTCTGTCAAATAAATACATAAAATCTTAAAACAAACAAACAAAAAACTGTATTTCTATTAACAATGATGTTTGGGAAGTTAAAATCACAAAACAAAACTATTTACAATGCTATAAAAATGTGAATCGTTTAAAGATAAATTTGACAAGGGACACCTGGATGGCTCAGTTGATTAAATGTCCAATTCTTGGTTTTAGCTCAGGTAATGATCTCATGGTCCAAAGATTGAGTCCCGCATTGGGCTCTGCTCTGGGCAGCCAGTCAACTTGAGGATTCTCTTTCTCCCTCTCTCTCTGTCCCTTCCCCTGCTTGCTTTCTCTCACACACTCTCAATAAATAAATAAATCCTAAAAAACAAAAAAACAAAACAAAACAAAAAACTGACAGAAAAGGATTTTTGCAACATATCTGCATTAACAACTAAAATATATTGCTGGCAACATTAAAACGACCTACATATGTGGAGAGAAATACCATGCTTATGAATCAAAGAATTCAGTGCTTTTGAGATGTCAAATCTCCTTAAGATCACCATATATCGAATTGAGATTAGTTAAGATTCCAGCAGATATTTTTGAAGAAGTAGCAAATCTGACTATAAAATTTATATAGATGGAAGAAGGACTTGGAGTATCCAGTACAACTTTGGAAAAGAAGAACAAAGTTGAAGAACATGCACTACCATATTTTAGGACTTATTGTAAAGATACAATAAGCATGAAAGCGTAGTTTTGTCATAAAGATAAATATATACTTCAATGGAACAGATTAAAGAATTCACAAATGGACTCAAACAAAAACGGTCAATTGATTTTCAGTGAAGGTGCTAAGGAAATTCAATATGGAAAAATTCATTCTTGTCAGCAAATCCTGTCGAAACAACTGGATATGAGGAACAAAATAGTAAACCCTTTTCCATCATTATCCCATGTATAATATTTAATCAAAATGAATCATGGACTAAAAGTCAAGAGCAAAAGCTAATAATTTCAAAAGAAACTTAAGACAAAGGTTAGTGACATTTACTTAGGCAAATATTTCTTACACAAACCACCATATACCATGGAATATAAGTGAAACAACATAAATTGAACTCTATCAGAATACACATTCAGAAGGTGAAAAGCTAAGCACAGATAGTGAGAAAGTACTTTCAAAATATGTACCCAGATAAGAATTTTAGCTAGAATATATTAGGCATACATTTAACTGAAATCTTCAAAGACAAGTCATTCAATTTCTTTAAAAAAAAAACAATAAAATTGAATAAGCATTTTATTAAAAGAAATATGTGAATGGCAATGAAGCCTATTGAAAGATGATCAAATATAAGTCATTATCAAGAAAATACAAAATAGGGGCGCCTGGGTGGCTCAGTGGGTTAAGCCACTGCCTTCGGCTCAGGTCATGATCTCAGAGTCCTGGGATCGAGCCCCGCATCGGGCTCTCTGCTCTCTAGGGGAGCCTGCTTCCTCCTCTCTCTCTGCCTGCCTCTCTGCCTGCTTGTGATCTGTCAAATAAATAAATAAAATCTTTAAAAAAAAAAAAAAATTTAAAAGAAAATACAAAATAAACTCAATAAAAAGCAGCCAATGTATTGATATATGAAAAAACAAGGATAAACTCTCATAATAATCATGTTAAGTGAAAGAAAGCCAAATCAAAATAGGAGTGTAGAAAAGATACTCCCATTAATAGAAAATTTTATAAAATGTAAGATCATCTGTAATAACAAAAAGAAAAGCAATGGTTGTCTCAGACTAGGAGTTGGCAGGGCACAGGGGGAGTTAGAAGGATGGCATAAAAAGGAAACATTTTGGGCACTAAAAGTCACATATTATACCTATTGTGCTGATGATCTCATGGGTTTATGCATATTTCGGGATTCTCAAATTGTCACTAAAAGGACATCTCAATTTATCATTTTAGTTTCTTACACTGGCTTCTCACATTTTTATTTATTTTTTTAAATCATAGCTATATTTTGGGTATGTTCATTACTGTTATGTTCTTTTTTTAAGATTTTATTTTTTTATTTATTTGTCAGAAAGAGAGCACAAACAGGGGGAGCAGCATGTGGAAGGAGAAGCAGGCTCCCCGCTGAGCAAGGTGCCCGATGAGAGACTCTATCCCACAGGACCCTGGAATGCTGACCCGAGCCAAAGGCAGACACTTAACTGACTGAGCCAACCAGCCATCCCTACTATTATGTTCTAATTTGCTTATTGTCTAATATTAATTTTGAGGTTACATCATCTCAATATTTTAATTTTAGTACAATAATTTTCTTTTCATTATGTTTCATGTAATGTTTGCAAAATTTATGCATCTTTTTCCTATTTTCTTTTTCTTATTTCCTTTTCAGCATTTATGGAGAAAAATTGAATGTATTAGTAATATAATATGTATTAATATATTTTACAGAATTCATTCATCCATGTATCCCTGATGGTGTAATCTTTCTTGATCAAATTTTAACTTGCTAATATTCTATTACTTGAGTTTGCTAATAACATATACTTAAGCTATATTGATCTGCAGTATTATTTTTCCATGTTAAATGTATTTAGGGTTTACTATCAATTATGTGCCTTCTTTATAAAAATAATTTAGAAGTTTTATATTTGCTGAGAGCAAATATATATATGTATATAGCTATATATATATAACTTATATAAATAATACAATATATAAATAATCCAATATGCACAATATGTATAATAATGTGTAATATGTATAAATAATACAATCATATATAAATAATTATATGGAATTTGCATGAGTCATATATACAATTTGTATAAATATGCTTATATAAATACATAGTATATAAATATATATAACATATTCATAATATTGATATTAATAGAATATATTTTATAGAGTCATATTATAAATACAGAAAAACAGAATATTTATATATTATATATAAAATAAAATATAGCATGTTTATATTATATTTAATACAAATATATATTTATTTACATATACACATTTTATATATAAATTTACAACTTTATATATAAATATATAATATACATTATATGTATTTGTTATATATTAATGTAATATATGTACCTTTACATATCTATATGAAAATATAGAATATTTGTACATATAATTTATGCAACATATCATATGCAACATGTCATTAATTATATATATAAATATATATATTATATACGTATTTTATTTTATACATATTTTATAATTTTATTTTATATGTTGTATAATTTATATTTTATGCATAGATATTATGTTTATATTGCTAAATATTATATAAATTTATATAAAATATATTATACATTTTATCTATAAGTATATTTATTTATATTATATGTGTGTGTATTTTTATATGTTTATTATATATAAATATAATATTAAATTTATATTGATACATATTCATACAATAAAACAAAAATATAATTTACTCATAATATGTAATATAAGTAATATTTATTTATTTACATATTATATATCTATATATAAACTTACAAATTTATATATATTATATAAAATATCTAAATTGCATATAAATTATATGAATGTATAAATATATAATCTTATATGTTTAATAATATAGTATATTATTACAATATAATTATAATATTTAAAAATATAAAAAATATAATTTCAATAAAATATAATATTGTATTATAATAAAATAGATATAAATATATAATCTATAAAATAAATAAATATATATTCATATATTTGTATTTATATGTTTATATTTTATGATATATAAATTTTACATATTTATATATTTAATTTATATATAGTATATATTATATTTCTTTAAAGATTTTGTTTCTTTATTTGACAGAGCAGAAGCAGTGGTAAGGGGCAGAGGGAGCTGAAGAAGCAGGCTGTCTGCTAAAGATTGAGCCTGAATTTGGGCTCAATCCCAGGACCCTGGAATCATGATCTGAGCTGAAGGCAGATATTTAACCGACTGAGCCACCCAGGAGCCCCCTCTTTTTTTCTTACCATGTAGAAGGTACTTTATTAAGGTGATTAGGAGTACTGGTTTCCTGTCCCAGCTCAGCCTCAGTACTGTCCCATGGATGGAATGGACCGGGCCTCTGGGCTGCTCTGGCCCACCTCCCAGGAGAGGCTGGGTAGTGGGGCAAGTGGGCTGATGCTCCAGTCCAGAGCAAAGGTTCTGGACAAGGGTTGTGGCTACTAAGGCAGGGGTTTTTGTGACCCAACCCACCAGGGCCATGGAGGGGGTGGTGGGGCCATAATATTTCATATATATGTGTGTGTGTGTGTATATATATATATATATATATATATATATATATATATATATATACACACACACAAATACACACACACTATATATACACATATACATATACATACATATACATATATATGGTACATAATACTATATATAGTATTAAATAGATTTAAATTATTAATTTATTATATTATATATAATACTAATTGTAATAGTATTGTAATTTATATATTCATATTTTTGTATTTTAAATGATATTGTATATTTCATGTATTACAGATTCATAGTTTGTATTATTTATACAATTATTTATATATGAATTTATAATTTATAACATATAACATAAATATATCATAGATAAATATATGATATAATATTATATATATTTGAATACAATATAGTGATATATATTTTATATAGTTCAATACAATATAATCACATATATTCATACATAGCAAATAATATATAATTTATATATAATATATAATATATAAAAATTTGTATTTATATGTATGTTTATATATAATTTTATATTTTTAATATTTTGTATAAATTATATATATTTATCTATCTATATCTATCTATCTATCTATATATTTTTTCTTTTTTAAGTTTCCCTAGGTTATAAATCTGGGCACAGGGTAGCTAGATTCTTTCCTCTGTCTTGCTGGACTAAAATCAACTTAGGCTGTAGATCTTTTCAAAGTCACTGATTTTTTGACAGAATTCATTTCCTTGTGGATGTGGAACTAAAAATCCTCTTTTCCTGCTAGTCATTGGCCAGGAACTGCACAGCTCCTAGAGGTAACCTACAGTTCCTTGCTACTTAACTCCCAAAGACCATTCACAATATTGATGTTTGCTCTCTTCAAGGTTACCCAGAGTGTTTTCTTGTTGTGTTTCTTTTTGTCAATCAGTTAAAGAAAACACTGCTCTGTAGTGGTCATCTGATGATGCCATACCTATCTAGGATAATCTTCCTTGCAACTCCTTCCTAAGCAAAGGTGAGATGCCCTTCCCCTCATATCCCCTCAGCCCTTCCACATGCAAAGGTTGTCGCACTATCCCTACAGGATTTCAATTTATACAGGTGACTGAGGTCAATGTCATTGAAAGGACAATTTATTATAGTTCCCAGGAGAAGTGAGGCACACACCATGCCGTAAGGGCCACATATGGAAGCATCAAGTTTTGTCAGGAGGCAGATGGAGCAAGAAGATGACATGGCAGAGATTTAACTGTGTTTTTTTGTGGGAAAGAAAGAGCAAGGCTGGTTAACCAACTGAGTAGGCTTATAATTGGATAGTTTAATAATTCTGGTGGGTGCTGAGCTATCTGGGTAGTTGTTCATCATCCAGCTTGGGGTGATCTAAGACACAAAAAAATAATGGCATAATGTGTGAGAGTTAGAATTTGGAGATAGTTCTGAATATAAGCTTTGGATCACTTGGTTTGTATATGAAAGTATATTGTTGGGTAGGTTATTTATAATCTCCAGGAATTAGTTAACTCTGGGAGGGACAGTCTGTCCACAGTCAACAAGATTTCCAAAACATCAAACCATTATAAAATACGGGGGGGGTGGGGGGGAGATTAATACAAGAGTCATGGGAATCATCTTAGAATTCTACCTACCAGAATTTCAAATCAAATTCACAGCAGCTAGTTATGAAGGGCAACTAGCTAGATAACTGAAGGGCAACAACATTGCTCAATGGAAAAATCATGAACAAGAAAAAAGAAAATTTATCAGTGTGTGATTCCAAGCAAATGTCTTTATTAATCTGAAGTTTAATTTCTTTGTAAAATAGATCTCACTAAACATGTGTCATGAATCTTTTAGGGTGAAGTAAGTATTTCGTGTGTTTACCATAGTGCTTAGATATAGTTTGGCTACAAAATTGTAAATATCATTATTCAATTCTCATTTGATTATTTTTATCAGATCTTCTTCTTATCTTTTGTCTTTCTTTTTTTTTTTTTTTTTTGCTATGCATAAATTCCCAAATTAAAGAAACTCTCATTTTCTTACAGAGAGATGTCTGAACTTGTTGTACCCTTTCTGATTTCTAGAACATTACACTAAACTACCTTATTTACAAAACCACCAAACATACATGACATTGTGTATTCTATAGGACAGCAGAAAACAGATCAGACAGAATGGTGATTCATATTATGTTGGGCAAAATTTTGGATTTGCATCTGCTAAGAGAAGCTATAAAAGATACGGGCATAGGAAAGAATGACTGGTTTCCAGGCAAGGGTGGGGGAAGAGAATGAGGGTCTTCTCCACTGAATTGAAGGAGGGTGGGGGGGAGAGACAAAACAAAGAGAGAGACAGAGAAACAGAAAGAGGCAACCCAACACAACTGGGGTAAAAGCAAAGGTGTAAATTTAGGGCTATAATTGTCTGGAAAGAATCTTGGTTGTGTTTATTGACACAGTTATCTGACAGGGATGACATGAGCCCAGACTAAAAATTCTTGGCTCAATGAAGTTTAAAACAGAGTTAAAATAGTCTTCTAGCTACTAGCAGGAAGACAACTGGGAAGCTCTAGAGCTTGGCAGAAAGCATGCATAGCAATTACCACTTCAGAGAAGTCCAGAGTGGCAATCTGGTAAGCAAGGGCTTCCCACAGGGAAAAGGTAAAAGCAGTAAAAGGTAAAGTCAGGACCTAATCAAAGACATTTCCCCAACCTCCTATAAAGGGTTTCATGACATCTATGCAATAGTATTTGTGGGATCCCTAGATGACTGTTTAATGAAATAAATGTTTACTTTATTAAACCAGTGTGGTTTGGGTATTGTTACGGTAGACTGCCTATAATTCCATGGCTTTAAAAAAAATAAACAAACAAAAGAAAACATCACCTTCTTATAGTTTTAACATGAGTTATTATGATTTTATGAAGGCAAATGTCAAAGTGCTGTGTAGAACTCTTGGGGTTTCATGGATGTAAAGGTTCCTCTAGGTTCCAAAGATGGATGCAGATCCCTGGTTAACATAGCTAAGTGGAAACAGATACTGATTCCTTACCCTCCCAATCTCTCCAAGCATAGAAGCTTAGATTCTATCTCTTTCTTATATTGAGCATTTAAAAATGTATTTAAAAAGAGTACACTCACCAAAAGATGGAACAGTGTTATAAATGTGGTCATGGAAAATTATACATCAAACATGGCACAAAAAACCTATAAAATTAGGAAATTAGAGGAAAAAATATCTTCAATCATTTCAATCTACAGATGATAAACCCTTATTAATGACAATAGTGATAGATGTTTCTCTATGCAAAATAAGAAGCATCATTTTTAATTTAGCACAATCTTGTTTGGAAATATGGGCAAATTCAATATTTACCCATTGTTCATAACCACAGTATTGTAAGGCCTATTTATGGCAGAAATCTTGGAAAGATAGTAGAGTCCACACAGAGTAAGACATATAAGTCTTGAGCCAAATGTATTTATTTGTAAATTTCAGAATGATACAATACGATTTCTGGATTGCGTTTAGTACAAAATGTGAATTTAGAAGACTTAACTTAGAGCCAAAATCTATTTTAAAATATACTTCAATGCCTTCTCAGTAAACAAGGAAATTATAATCTTAGGTTCTCCAGAAAGTTTCTGTTTATAGCATTCTCTTCACAGTTACACATAAACTATCAAGATATCTCACAGGTTTTAATCTTTCGTGACAGTACTCTGTCCTTTAAGTTGCAACCTAATGAGAAAAAGAATATGTGTTTGTCTGACACTCCACAGCCACTGATTTTTAATTAATAAATATTGGTCACTGATGATAAATGATGTCCTGGTGATTGAGAAATCCATCTGTTTTAAGTGGCGGAAGAAGGAGCTAAGAATTAGTTGGATATTAATTACCTGTCTACATCAATCAAATTAATCTAAAGTCTAATATTTAATCACTCACGTTATGCTCTATTCATACACTGAAATTTCCAAGACAGAAAAATAATATCTAATTCAACATAAGACAAGCAAGATTTTAACTATGTGGTAGATAAAACAACCTACTTTGAATATATTCTAATCCCTACAAATTATAAACATTGCCTGAGATCCTTTGGATATATGGACAAATGTGGCTTTATGTTTAATCATCTTTAAGTATCTACTATAAGGTAATGGTAAGAGAGACCCTTTGAGTACCTTAACTTTCAGATGTGGGCTTCAGTTATAGATCTGACACTTATTAGTTCCCTCGTTTCAAGAGTTATCACTTCTGGGAACTTCAGTTTTCCCATTTATCAAGCCTGGATAATTATGCCAATCACATATAGTGTTTACTAGAACAGCGAAATATATCTGAAGATCACAAATAAGCTAAGGTCTTATGCATAAAATTGAAAGTATTTTTTTCATAAAATCATATCAAAGTGTTGATAAGGATTTATTAAGAGTAAGTCAATGCAGGCAGGACCTCATACCTGATGTACCGGTATGTTTTATGTAAATGACAGATGTTCTTAAAGATTAAAAAAAAAAAAAAGGCAACCAAACATTTTTGGATATAATAAATAATTTTTTTTTCCAGGATTCCAATGATTTGACTTAGAGTTTGCATTTTTCTGAGTAATTTAAAAAAATGAGATATCCAGCTGGTCAAGGATGAGTAAAAGTATTAAATAGTAAAGATAAATAAACTTCATCTACAAATATCATTACACATTATTAAAAGCAAGCATTTCTCAGAAATTCTAGGGTGCTTCCAATATTTAGCCAACAGTGAAACCAGTGCTTTCCAATTAAAGTTTTTATTTAAATGTACTTAAAGCAAGGCTAAATTATTGTTGTCTAAGGTTTAGGATAGTTAGAAAAAAGTAAACTATAACCTAAAGCCCATTTCTTTTCACAATAGACTCCTTGCATACTTCTAAACTGCACAGTCATGCTGTTTCCCAGGAACTAAGAGGTTCACGTCTACCAGTTCAGACCAATTCAGACCCTTAGAGACACCCACCTTACTGGGCCTGCGCAGAAGATTGATGGGTGACCTTTTGACCTCGAGGAGCCTGAAATCTCCACTATGATCCTGTCAGAGCTGCCATCCTTTGAACATGTCACGTGATGATCACTGGGCCTGCATAAATCAGCAGTCGCCTCACCTGCCAATCCTATTCCCCCCATGCTCTCCCTATAATCCCACAAAAAAGTTTGATGAGTTTTTGAGGGAGGGGGAGGGGACATTGCTCTTCTCCCTTGGCTGCCTTGCGAATTAAACTTCCTTGGCTGCAAAGCAGGTTTCTCTTCTCTTACGAAACAATACCAGGAAAGGTATTGAACGTGGTCATCATTCTTCTCCTAAACACTAGTGAAGGCTAAATATACGCCAAACATTGCGGTAATTGGGATCTAATGGTGAAAAAACACAGTTCCTGTTATAGACTTAGAAAAGTCATAGGAGCAAACCATAATTTTAAAACACTGTGCTATGTGCAGGATTTTATAGGGCTAAAAAGAGTTTCCAAGATTAGCAAAATAAGTTTTCCTGTCTACTTCAATATGAGTCAAATAAGAGTACTTTTATAAGTCATCTCCTTAATATTCCCAGTTTTTTTTTTTTTAATCTTTCTCCAACAGATTTCCTTTAATCTTATTTTCAAAACTATAGTAAAAGATTTAAATTAAGGGCCCCTGAGTGGCAGTCGGTTAAGTCCACTCTTGGGTTTGTCTCAGGTCATGATCTCGGAGTCCTGAGATCCAGCCCTGCACTGGGCTTGCACTCAGTAGGGAGTCTGCTTGGGATTCTCTCCCTTTCCTTCTCCTTTCTCTTCTGCGCCTTCCACACTGTCTCTTGTGCAGTGCATAGGCACTCTCTTTCTCTAAAATAAATAAATGAATAAAATCTAAAACAATAAATAAATAAGTTTAAACTAAATTTAAAGTACCTCATGTTAGAGGTTACTGTTCCATAAAAAGGTATTTTGAAATATTATTATTTATGTATTTCTTTATTTTATTTTTATTTATTTAAAAAAAATATTTTATTTATTTATTTGTCAGAGAGAGAGAGACCGCACATACAAGCAGGAAGAAGGGGCAGAGGAAGAGACAGAAGTAAGGCTCCCTACTGAGCAGAGAGCCTGATGCGGGGTTTGATCTCAGGACCCTGAGATCATGACCTGAGCCAAAAGCAGACAGACACTCAACAGATTGAGACACCCAGACACCCCTATTTTTTTAAAGATTTATTTTTGAGAGACAGAGCACATGAGAATGTGGGCAAAGGGGCAGAGAGGACAGAGAAACTCAAGTGGGCTCCACATTGAGTGTAGAGCCCTGTGGGGTGGGGGTGGGGGTTATCTCATGACCCTGAACCAAAACAAAGAGTTGGAGGCTTAAAAGCTGTGCCTCCCAGATGCCCCAAAATATTAGAATTGTTTTTATTAGATGGAGGAGATAAATCATAAAAATCATGACCAACAGCCCCAATAGGCAGAAAACCTACCTCACTTGCTCATTCATATGTGAGTACCATTCTAGGTACTTACATAGCAACTAACAAATGTGTTCAGCAAATGTAATAATAAAAGCAAATAATAAAAGAATATTTAGTTTTGTTAGAAGATAGGAAAATTAGAAAATTTTTTAATGTAGGTGGTTTATTTTAGTCTTGACAGTGTAATTTGACCCTTTCAAGGTAGAAGAGATGAATTTTGTTCTGCCTTCACTTAGCAGGTTTACAGTAAAATCTTAATTTTACAAATATAATAAACATACAAAAAATTAATTAATATAGTGCATCACTGTGATTGCTTCCTTTAAATTTGCAGAATTCTAGCCTATTTTATTACTAAACATCTAATTACATTGAAGTTAATTTTTACTGACTACAATATATTTGTTGAGTCCTCCAATGTTACTGTTGGTGATTATGAATACACAAAGCAAAAATATATTTTGTATATAAATGAAAGTACATAAAAGATGTTAATTTTTCTATGTGAAGTTGTAAACCATATTTTTTCTTTGGAATTCTTATTAATTTCAGATTGAGAGTAAGCTTTGAAGAATTATTTCTACCATTTCTATATTTCATTATTCTACTAACCATTATAAAGGAACAAATTATAATATCATAGAAATAAAAAGTAGGTCTCTGCTTTGATAACAATATATTTTTTAATATATGTATATGTATTTATTTCATTCAAATAAACACTAGGTCTTCTTTTTTAATCCAAAATTGTAGAATTTTCTGATTCCAAAGTTGTATTTTTTTTTAATTTTCTGTGAATACAAAGTTAAAGATTCCATAATTTATAACATTTCTTCTGATAAAATATATAGTCTTAAAATATATAATTTTTAAAAAGATTTTATTTATTTATTTGACAGAGAAAAACACAGCAAGAGAGGGAACACAAGCAGGGGGAGTGGGGGAGGGAGAATCAGGCTTCCTGCTGAACAGGGAGCCTGATGCGGGCTGGATCCCAGGACCCTGGGATCAAGCTCTGCATGGAAGGCAGACATTCAAGTACTGAGTCACCCAGGCACCCCAAGATATATAATTTCTCAACTAATGATAGGATTACAAAATTTGTATTTATTAAAATAAAGGAAACTCTGATACTAAGTAAATATTTTTTTTCTCCTCAAAACTAAGGAAAAAAAAAATCCCGAGTCCTATAGAACAAAATAACATTTAAATTTGAACAGGAAATGCACATCATTTGAGTATTTGTTCAACTGAGAAACTAAGAGATTTCTTAGATTCAGTTAAATTTCTTACAGGACTTCTGTGTTATGCTAAATTTCATATGGTAACTGAAATAGATTATAAAACCCTGCCCATTTAATTAAGTAGATTCAATTACAATATTCGCTTATATATTTTTTCTCTCCCTTTTACTCAAAACCTTGAGGTGTCAGACCCTTTTCTAAGCACTTAGTGTTTGCATTTTTGTCTTTTAACAACTTTAGTGAAGTAAAATTAACACACCATCGAATTGATTGGAGTACACAATTCAGTTATAGTATATAAACAAGAGTTGTGTGACCATCACAATTTTTTTTAAAGATTTTATTTATTTATTTGACAGACAGAGATCTCAAGTAGGCAGAGAGGCAGGCAGAGAGAGAGAGGAGGAAGCAGGCTCCCTGCCAAGCAGAGAGCCCAATGCAGGGCTCAATTCCAGGACCCTGGGATCATGACCTAAGCCGAAGGCAGAGGCTTTAACCCACTGAGCCACCCAGGTGCCCCCACCACAATCTTATTTGAATTATTTAACCTTTCCCCCAGTGTAAACCCTTGTTGCATTGAATACTCACTACATTTTGATTGCCACCTCCAACCCTCAGCACAGGAAACTAACTGCTAATGTAAATTCTGCCTCCATGGATGTGCTGGTTGTGGACCTTTTGTATAATTTATATAAATGGGCTGCTGATTTTTCTGTATCTGATATGTTCATGTTTTCTTCTCCCTTCATTATAGTCACATGTCTTTTACATCAGTTAATTTCCAGGTGTTATGACAACCTTGCATCCCTGGAATAATTCCCACTTGGTCATTGTGTATAATCCTTTTACATTTCTGCACTGAGTTTGCTAGTATTTTCCTAAAGATTTTAGTGTTCATACTTATGAGAGCTAAACCTCAACATTTCCACATCAATATCCATCTACTGATCTGATAGAATGAGTTGGGAAGTATTACAATCTTTCTCTCTTTCTTTTTCTTTCTTTCTTTCTTTCTTTCTTTCTTTCTTTTTTTCTTTCTGGAAGAATTTGTGAATAGTTGATATTATTTACTTTGACACTGAGCTTTTAAAAATTAAAAGTTTAAAAATTATTAATTTATCTTTTTACTTGTTGCAGGTTTATCTGGATTTTTTTTTATACATTGTATGAGTTAGATTTCATACTCTGTATCTTTATTTCTAGGATTTATTTCCCCTTTCTTTTAAGTTATCTAATTTTAGCATAATGTTCATATTTAATTTACAATATTTTTTTTCCATAATACTCCACAATATTGATAGCCGTGTCCCCTCTCCTTCCATTCCTGAATATAGTAAAGTGGATTCCCCCTCTTTATTTCTTAATAAATTTAGCTAATGACCTGTCGGTTTTTTGTTCTATTCAAAGAATGGGATTTTGATAATTTTGATTATCTCTAGTGTTTTTCTAGTCTTCATTTCATTACTTTCTGCTCTAATCTTTATTACTTCTTTATGCTTGCTTTGTTTTTGGTTTGTTCTTTTTGCAAGGTTGTTAAGGTGGTAAATTAGGTTATTCATTTGAGTTCTTTCTTCTTTAATATAAGCTTTTAAGCCCATTAGGGACAAAGACTTGCCTCTGCCCTGTGTTTCTTCTAGTGGACTTAGAATCAAACTGTCATGAGACAGATTAATAGGAGAAAATCAAGTTTAATAGGCATATCTAACAAGAAGTTACACAGATATGAGACTCCAAAGACAATGAAGCAACAGGAAGCTTATATGAGCTAAGGAGAGGGGGAGGGTCTGAGGATACAAAGGGGAGAAAGCTCATTAGCAAGAAGGTGAAAGGAGATATTTGTGAAAACAAGGTTACCTATCATGCAGGTGAGTTCCTTAGGTAAAGAGGGGGTCTCTGTCAATAACGTTCTTCCCGGTACAAGCCTCCTTTCCAGTGTAAATTTAGGCAGTGGGGGAATCAGAGTTTTCTATGCATCTGCTGAGTTTTAATTACTTTTAACTAGAAATAACTTTTATGCCAGAGTGGCACATTCTGGAGTGTCCTGTATCTCTTCAAGTCTCTCTGTTCTCGCTATATTTCTCTTAATTTCTCTGGTAATTGTCCCAAGTCCTGAGCCCTAAAAGTGAAAACACCTTTGGAATTTTGCAAAGTGATAGATGTTGTGGGAAGCAAAGCAGAAGAAAAATTATTGAATTTCCTTACTATCTATAGCCCATTGACAAATCCTTGCAAAAGGCAGAGTGACATTCCTCTAGGGACTCAATTGCCTCAATGCTGATACATTGCTGGGGACAAAAGGCAATCTTACCCCAACCCCCAGGAATCTGTAAGTCTACTTCAACATATAAAAATTCCTTTGGAAACTTCCTTTATCACTATTCCCAAGATACATGTTGGCAATCATCCCCCAAGCATATATGACCCACCAATATACACCTGAAGGGTCTCATGACTCAGGTTTTATTAGACAATAATACATGACATTTTCCCAACCAAAGCCCATCAATGTCCTGGAAACCTTGCTTCCAAATTTCTTAGAGACTTAAGTTATCCCTAACCCCCTTCCAACTTGAAAGTATACAATGGGCCACTCCTCATGACCCCGTGCATCACTTTCTGCCCATGCGTTCTGTTTTCATGTTTTAGTAAAACCACCTTTTTGCACTAAAGACATCTCAACAATTCCTTCTTGGCTGTTGGCTTCCAGCTCTAATGTCTTTCCTTCATCAATAGATATGTGATAGGGAATTTTTGAGCTTTTTACATGCACTCTAGTATAATCAACAATTGTTTTTGGTTTTTCTACTTCATGGAGAGTATTACACTAAAAACAATAAATTCAGTCTTATGCTTCTATCCAAATCAGGTATCTTCTGTTTGGGAAGAAGAATAATGATATTAATTGATAAATATTTTTAAACATCCAACTGTGTTTTTAAAAAGTCATGTGACATCTTGCATTTGTGATGATTGATTTGTGATTTATGTCTGAGGAAAATCCTGTTTTCTAGAACATTTGTTTGCCTTATTTTAATTATATTATTAGAACTGGTATAAATTGAGTTAAAGACCATAAATGTATAGGTTCTAGTTCAGTAGTCTGAAACAGATGTACTAAAGAAGGAGGTGTAAGTTTCTAAGAATTCAGCTAAAAATGTGGTTTTATACTTCCTACTGATGAGGGAGCAGAGGTCAAGCTGTGGGCAAAGCACAGGCTGACACCCCACAAACCCTGCCCCTCACACCCAGGTGGGATCTGTGTGACATTCCTCAGGCACTCCTGGAGGCCCTAACACTATGGAAGGGAAAAACAAATGGTTAACTAATAGAGATCACAGTCCTGCAAGACAGCAGTCTCCCTAGGTTTACAAGTGTTTTAGTGATTAACAAGAAAAAAAACATTCTTATCAATAACCTAACTTGCAGAATGAAACTCTGAACTATGTTAACTTTAATGTTAATACCTTTCTAGAGGGAAAAAACAACCTTGTCCTGTAGCTCTTTAGCATATGAAAGTTCTTTTGGAAACCTTCCTTTTTCCTTATCTCCCACAACTCACAAGTATATAATGACCCATTATATACTCACTACCCAAGTGTGGCCTCTCTTTTTGGCCTTGGGTCCTATCCCCATGCTTTAATGAAACCACCTTTTGTAACAAAGACATCTCAAGATTTCTTTCTTGGCCATCAGCTCTGGACTTCACCAACATCCCCCAAACTACACCCCTGCTTCCTCTGCACTGGATACAAAAGAGATACATGACTTTGGTACACTGCATTTAATGAACCATGTCATCTAATCTTGATTATTTTGCTCCAGCACCTTATTCCAGCTGAGGTGGAAATGTTGGGGATTGAAGCACATGGTCAAGGAAGAATTCTTGAGACATCTGTGCAAAAGGGATATTTTATTAAAGCACGGGGACAGGACCCCTGGGCAGAAGGAGTTGCACTGGGGTTGTGATGGGTAGGTGATTATATACTTTCAAGATGGGAGGGAGTTAGGGATAGCTTAAATCTCTAAGGAATTCTGGAAGCAAGTTTTCTAGGACCTTGAGGGGGCGACCTATTATTAGGAAAATGTCATTTATTGCTGTCTAATAAAGCCTTAGTGAAGAGACTGTTCAGATGTGCATCAGTGAGTCTGTTGGGTCCATGGTCAAAGGAATGAGACTGATACAAAGCGAAGGTCAAGCAAAGCTTTATTTTGTGCCAAACATCGAGAATCAAACTGACTGGCCAGGGCCGTCTCTTACAAAGAGGCGATCCCTCCCTGCCTTACAGACTAACTTTTAAAGGGCAAAGGCCATGTGGTTGGGCCTGGCCACACACAGGTGGCCAATGAGATTGTAACACACAGAGAAAGCTGCACAGTCATGCTAGGTCACACTCGAGTGACCAATTGAATTACAATTTACCCTATAGTAGATATTTGAACCAGCCTATCACCTTGGTCAGAATTGGCATCCAAAAGGCGGGATCCACACTCCTTGGTAGCTAGGGAGACAGCATGCGCCCCCACTGATCAGATGTCTCCACCTGGCCTGACTCATCCTTGTATTTGGGCTTTGTTACCTGGGACTGGTTTCCAGGACTTGCTTTTAAGTATGTTCCCTGAAAGGGGGGGGGGGGGCAGGGTCAGTTTCAGTTTTACTGCATCAACAACAAAATCACTGTTTAACCAGATGGAGCTGCTCTGGCTAAACAGGCCCCTACAGGTCATATGCTTGAATGATGATTGTTAAAATATATCCTGAGGAGTGGAGATAAAGGAATTTTCCAAAGGAATTTTTGTATGTTTAAGTAGACTCACAGGATCTTGGGGGTCAGGATGATGTTGAGGTAAGATTACCTTTTGCCATTAGCAAAGTATTAACATGGATGTGAAGCAGGAGAGTGAGGTTCTTGTCTCACAGAGTTGAAGAATGAATCTTGCTGACAAAGGAGAGTGAGCAAAGGGATAGGGGTTTTATTAAGCAAGGATTCATAAAAAGCTCTCAGGAGTGAAAAGGGTCCCCACTGGGTTTCCAGTGAGGGTTTTTCAACTCTAGCCTTTTATTAGGACTTTACCAGGAAACTTGCCAGTGGTCAGGTCAGTGGCCTGAAACTAGACATGACAGTTATACACTGTGTGAAAGTTTTTGTTTCTGTGACATCTACGGTCTACAGATATGTTTTGCTAGGTCAGGTTAATCTTCATGGTGAACTTTTCCTCTGAGGCCTCATCAGTTTTTGTGGTTATTTGTATTTTCTGTATCCACAATGTAATTATTAGAAAAACGTTTTAACCATAGTAATAGGGATAGTATGGTCTAAATTTTCCTGATCTCTGTCTTTGTTCTGTCTTAGCAGGGGTCTTTTGTCCCTCTCTGACTATACTTTACCCCTTTCCCAACTCAGAGGCAGCTGAGTTTCTAGAGGAAGATCATTGCCGTTTTCAAGGACTTGTCAATAGACTGTAAGTAGTAAGGAAATTTAATTTTTTTTTCTTTTGCCTTTGTCCTCACATCACAACCAGTAGGTAAAATTACAGATATGATATATAAGGTAGAATGATTGGGAATGGATTTTTTATTTCTTTCTTTCTTTATTATTTTTTTAAGATTTTATTTATTTATTTGAGAGAGAGAAAGTGAGAGAGTACTAGTGGAGGGGGAGGGGCAAAGGGAGAGGGAAAACCAGGCTCCCTGCTGAGCAGGAAGCCTGACTTGGGGATGGATCCAAACACCCAGGCATCATGACCCAAACTAAAGGCATGGCACCCAGGTGCCACGCATTTTTAATTTTTTCCACTTTTTGGATGTTACATTCAATCAAAAGATACTAATTTTATAACCCTTTGTGTTGCAGTAAGAATCACTAGTGCATGACTACAGGTGAAAACTAGGTATGTTAATGTCTGACTAATGAGTTTGGAACATCAAAGCAATCCTCAAAAAAATATTTAAATTATATTTAAATTTAAAGAAATATTATTTTAAGGACAAAATAATAACATACACATTGAAGATCATAGATTTTTGTAATTGACTAAAAAGGTGTAGAAAATATCATGGACAGAAATAAGAGGGGACAAGTGATGGCAATAAAAGAGATACAGAAATACTCAGAAGCAGGGGTGCGTGGGTGGTGCAGTTGGTTGAGCGTCTGCTTCTGGTTTTTGTCTCAGGTCATGATCTCAGGGTCATGAGATTGAGCCCCGCACCAGGCTCTGTGCTCATTGTGGAGTCTGCTGAAGGCTCTCTCTCCCTCTGCCTTTCATCCCCCCACTCTCAAATAAATAAATATAAATATATATATATATATATATATATATATATATATATATATTTTTTTTTTTTTAAAGAAATACTCAGAAGCAGAGTCTGACAGTAGCTTTTATACCTTGAATGACTGGATTACCTCAAGCTACAGAACCAAGGGAAAAAAAGATAATATAAATAAATATTAATTACTTATATATTATACACACACACACACACACACACACACACACTTATATTAGGCTTTAAAAACTACTTCATATGAACTAGATGCAAATGAATAAGTTTAAGAGATTTACCTGCCTACAATCTCCTTAATAGCTAATAACATGGCGCTCTTGGCAAAAACCAGAACGAAACAAAACAAAACAAAACAAAACAAAACCTATAGGGAGAGTTATCTCATTCTACAAACATTGAAACTAAAATAGATACACACCATCACAATTTTTAGTTAGAGTCTAGAAACATATTTTAACATGGAAATTGACAAATTAAGGAATTAAAAATAAACTCTAAAGGACAGCTTTTGACAAATATTGTGGTGTAGGTAGAAGCCAGGGTGGAAGACAGGTGGAATCAGAATCACCTTCAGTGCCTATTAACATTGCAAATTCCTGGGATAAAATTTGCTGGCATAAGACATTTTGGTGACAATTCCTGAAAATAATTTTTTTTTTTTAATATCTCCTGGTGATTCTTAGGCCTGCTAAGTTTGAGAACCACTGTCCCAATCTGTTTTAAGTGGACAACTGACAATATAGAATCTATCAAATAAAAATAAATTCCTGGAACTAAATAATGAAAATACATTTTTCTCTGTGACCTATTTGGTAGCAGTTCTCGGGTAGGAGTAGAGGACTGTCACATGTGGAAAATAGGAGGAAAGGCCCTTTAACATCTGGAATGCATCCTTACATAAATAAGCTAAGCATATTTTCCTTTTCTTAAACTGTTTTTTGAAAATGTATTATTATTATTATTTTAGAGAGAGAGAGAGTGTAACTGGGGAGGAGCAGAGGGAGAGGAAAGAAATAATCTTCAGCAGGCTCCACACCCTGCATGGAGCCCAATGTGGGGCTATATACCATGACCCTGAGATCCTGACCTGAACTGAAACCAAGAGTTGGACATTCACAGTATAAGCCACCCAGGTGCCTCTTTGTGTTTTTGTTTTGTTTTGTTTTTTAATGATTTTCATTAAAGACCTGAATTTACCACTGAAAGTTAATTTATTATGAGTTATTCTAAAAAATTGAAGTATGTATTTCTCAGATAGTCTGGTGGGATCTATAGATGAAATTGAAGGTACCGGCAAGATGTATAGAAACTTCATGTAAACCTTAATGTTATTTTTCATACCAAAACATTTGATATTTTTTGTATTATTAGAACTAAAAGTCAGATATATATACTCCAAATGTCCTTCAAGGGAAAGAAGAGCTGATTGGCTTAGGAAAATAAATGCCCATAAGCCTCACTCAAAATTGTACCCATACATGTGGGAGGACTCAGGAAAATGAAGTGAAAAGTATATATTTCCCTCGTGCATTTCATGTGCAGAACCACTACTTCTGGATTTTCACTAACACTTGCCAAAAAAAGGTATGACCAAAATTTCAAATTTTATCCAATTGACAGATATTGTACAGGCATTTTATTTTGAAATTATCCAAGAGAAAAGCTATCTCTAGTGACGAAAGTCAGTGGATCTTACAAATCTCATTTTTAGTCCATGTAATAAAATATTCTGTGGACTAGTATGAGGCAGTTCTCATAAAAGAGCAAAGTCTGATAAGTATTACATATCTTTTACCCCATACCTTGCAGAAAGGGCACTTAAGATACTTATAAATGAATGTGTAAAAATCACAACCTAAATGTTTTATACTTTATTACTACAATTTCAATTTTTTTTTTCAGTCACTACCTTAAATTCTTTCTCATTATTTGGAATCTTTAAAAATATTCAGTTACTCATTTTTTTGTTTTAAAATCACTCATTTATTAAAAATTTACCTCACCTCATTCCCAGAATTTATGTTTATTTTTTATTTAAGGTTTTATTTATTTATTTGAGTGAGAGAGCACTAGCTGGGAGGGGAGCAGGAGGAGTGGTAGAGGGAGAAGCAGACTTTCTACTGAGCAGGGAAGCCCAACATGGGGCTTGATCCCAGAACCCTGGGATCATGACCTGTGCTAAAGACAGACACAGAACCAACTGAGCTACCCAAGCACCCCCAAAATTCATGTGTTTTAAACTTTAGTTAAAACTTAGGGGAAATCTGGGCACCTAGGTGGCTCAGTCATTAAGCGTCTGCCTTTGGCTCAGGTCATGATCTCAGGATCCTGGGATCAAGTCCTGCATTGGGCCCCGCGAGAGGCATGCTTCCTCTCTCACTTCCTCTGCTTGTGTTCTCTCTCTCTTGCTGTGTCTCTCTCTGTCAAATAAATAAATAAAATCTTAAAAAAAAGAAAAGAAAAGAAAAGAAAACTTGGGGGAATTCAATAGATTCTTATATCTCAATTGGGAAGTTCTGTCTTATTAAGCTATATTATTAGAAAGTATAATAGAGTGTCCTGATCATAAGTTAAAATTCAAACCACCCATAGGACAGGCTAAACATTAAAGAGACTATTTGACAGTACTCTTATTTTGAAAATGGCAAATGTCCTGTCAGGATTGTTTACAGAGTAAAAGATAATTTCTAATTATGCTATCAGATGGGAGCTAGGCTTTAACATTCCAATAATTTCTCATTGAATACTCTTTAAGCAAAAGGACCATTTATGTACATATATGTTGTGACATAATGTTGCTCATATTTAAAGAAATATACCAAAGCTACACTGTTCCCCCAAAGCTTTCAATATAAATTATCACAATAAAATCTCCCTGTTACTCAACTCTTTGTGGTCTTGGGGTTTCTGTTACTGGAAATGAACATTTCAACCTCAAGTATTAAAATATTAAATTTGTTAAGATGTACTAGTATGCTGGCTTGAAATTTTTGAACTAATATCCATGTTATAAAGAAGTTCAAAAAAGCACTGAAACATTGACATTGAATTTGTGCTAATTATGACAAAGGTGTTTGTTGGAAGGCAAGACATTAAATTTCTCAGTAATTCCTTATATATGGAGCCTACTGTTTATTTTAGAAGATGGACCACAAAGCACATGGTATCTTTCAAAATCTATTATTCTTCCTCTGGCCTCTCTTCCTTCCCTGTGCCTTCCAACTTCACAATTAAGACTTCTGACTGGATGAGCAAAAACAAAGAGGTCATTCAACTAGATGACCTGTAAAAATTTATTATGTTTTCAAACAGGATCTCTTTGGATGAATTCTCTATCCACTTGTAAATGCAAATGATGTTTTTTAAATGGATAGTGGAAAATGCAGAAGGAGCACGGACAAAAGTCAGTAACATTGTGTTAATTGTGAAGTTTGTAAGGTGATAGATGGTTAACTATTCTTATTGTGGCGACTATTTTTCAGTGTATGTGACTATTAGATCATTATATTATACACCTGGAACTAATAAAATATTGTATGTCAATTATGCCTAAATAAATTTTTAAAATCTTTATAAAGACAAAAAATAATTATAAAGAGAAGATTAATCTTGACTCTAAATCTTCCCTAGTAGTAAAGTTTTTGCCCTAATGTTTTGGTTTTGTTTTAAAACTTTTATTTCTTTGTTGCTTGAGGATATAAATAAGATGGAGACTAGTAAATTACAAAGCTGGCCAACTGGGCTTCCATAAAGATTAAACTTGACCCATTGGTCAGTTAACAAAAGCGGTACAGTTTAGCAAACATTCTACCTTTGTACATTTGTCTGGAGTTTCCAATGTGGCTGAAATGTGTATATCTGTGTTCCATCTTTCTTTTCTTTCTTCCTTTCTTCTTTTTTTAATCTTTATTTTCATTTCCATTATGAACTTATGACAGTTTCTCATTGATTGAGAACTGATATACTCTGAGCCCGGGTTATCCCCTGAGCTATGTCTCATCAGTTACCTCATTCTCCAGAAATCAATGCTTGAAATGGATGTATCTAAATTAAGTCCTGAGGAACACCACGTTTCTGATTGGAATGTTATTAGGACAATAGAACCAATTTCCATTCCTCTTTGAATTCTCTCCAATGCATTAATTCCCTCACCTTAATTAGATGATTCTTATTATTAGTTAACATGTGGATTATCACTTTTGTTACATTTTGGTGGAAATAACTACTAAAAGGTGTAGATTGCCAAATATGTAAGGTATTTTTGGATTGCTTCTACTCTAAAAAATTTTGTTCCTGTGTAAACCAATTGCAGCAAATTTCTAGGACATAAAAGCACTTTTACAAAGTTGTAAATGAATGTTAATCAAATCCTTAAGCCACATGAAATTGAGATACCGCTTGCCATTCAGATATCAGCACTTTCAAATAAACTAAATTCCTTTTATCTTGATATTGAACAGAGTGGTTAGTGCAGAGTAGTTAGTGTTCCAGATTACAATCATCATATCCTCCTGACTCCCTTTGTTTAAGTTTTAAATGTAAGTAACAATACTCTCCTCATTCGTTTATTCATTAAGTTGGATTCTTTGCGAGTTAGCAAATATTGAAAACTCTACTGTGCGGAGGCAGCTTACTCAGCTTGAGACTACAGCTGTGACTGGGACACAGCCATCCGCCAGGAATGCCCAGGCTGGTCATAAATAAAAGCAAATCGAGAGAAAATCAAAGCAGTGAGATGCAGAGATAAATAGAAGATAACGTAAAGAAGCACTACCATCCTTTGAAAGTTAAGTAAGGTTTTCTGTTGTAGCTTAAAAGGATCTAAACTAGATCTGGTAGATGAATGGGGATTAGCACACTCAGGGTGGGAATGGAGAGTGTGGTGGAGTGTTCTGGCGAGAGAACTCAGCATGCATAAATTCCCAGAGTGTAGGGAGATCAAACACTGGATGAAATTAAGCTTCATTTTCCATGAGTATTAAAATGATATTACCAATGGGGAATGTCTACCTTAGAAGAATTTTTTTGACTTTCAGTTTTGGTGTATTTTTATGGTAAACCAGTTTAAGGTTTACATTTAAGTGGTTAGATGCCATTATGGAGTTCCCTAGTAGTGAACAGGCCTTAAGGAACATGAAATAATGATACTTCAGGTAGAATCCAGAGTGAAACACATTTAGTGAGTTGCTCCTAAATTTCTCAGTACCAGGTGACAAGCTGAGAGATCAGAATGTGTATCTCAAGACCACATAAAAATCTCATTATGTGCCCCAAGAGTCAGATTCTACCATTGAATTCTTAAAACCTACCACAAGATATCAACCTTAAAATTCAAACCAGTGTTTTAGCTTTTCCTCCTGAACAACTATCTCTGATTATCAAATCTTTGATTATTGCTCTGAACTAATAACAGCACCTTTTTTTTTTTTTTTAAGATTTTTATTTTTTTATTTGACAGTATTAAAAGGTGGTAGGAGGGACAGGGGGGGGACGGGGGGGGGGGGGGGGGGGGAGGAAGCAGGCTCCCTGCTGAGCAGAGAGCCCGATGAGGGGCTTGGACCCAGGACGGTGGGATCATGACCTTAGCTGAAGGCAGAGGCTTTAACCCACTGAGTCACCCAGGTGCCCCTAATAACAGCATCTTAAACATCCTTAATGATATTGAGAAATCTCTAAAGCATGATTAACAGAGTCATAAGATATATCAGGTTTCTATGGGGTATTTTACTTGTCATTAGAAATTCTAAATCATGGAACATCTCCATATCATGCCATGTGGGAGGGCTGAAATTAATTAGATGGTTCCTAATCAAGCAGATGGAAATCAGATGCATAGAAGATGAAGTTACTTGTTCTACTGGGGCCATCGCGCCCCATCACATGTCCAGTGACTTGAAGATGCAGGGCTGCCAAGAGGAAGACTTCCAGGAGGATCCCTACAGTAACATTGTTTAATGTCAATTTTTGTAAGATGCAGGGGCTGTTACAATTGACAAGATCTAACAAAATTTACTAACTCATTTATAATGTGTGTTCTGAACTATCTTTTTCATATTCATTGCAAAGATACCCACCTCATACTGAGTACATTTGCATATAAGGAAGAGAATATCATTAGCTGTGAAAAAAAAAAAATCGATAAGATAATTGTTAAACTCTTCCAAAACCTAAGCAAACATCATACCACAGAAATTAAGACATTCTGAATTCAGCAGACAGGTCTCAGCTTTTGACAATCAATTCAGCAGCCTTTACCCATTGATCACAATAGTAAGGAAGATATGTCTTAGAGCAAACAAAGCAATGTATAGACCATAGAAAGTTAAATAAAATGAGAAAATAATAATTCATGATACATAAATATTAGTTAGATTCTGGTCTAAAGGCTCTGTGTGTTTTTATCTTTCTGGCACATGCAATATTATTCCTATTGTACAGGAGAGAAGCAATGGTACTGCCTTTATTTTATATTTTGAGGACACTGAGGTTGAGATAGTTGAAGCATATTGTCTGAGTTCTCACTCACATGAGTCAAGCTCCAGATTATAGTCATCATATCCTCCTAACTCCCTTTGCTTACGTTTTAAATGTAAATAATAATACCCTCCTCCTTAGTTTATTTACCAGTGGAGTCATCCAACCGCACCTGCGATGACTTATGAAGTTTAGGATAATCAGGTGTACGTAGCCCCTCTGTTATCTAGCAATTTCTTGCAGTCACATCCCCTACACATGTAAAATCTGCCAGGAAATGTTCCACAGCAAAGCACAGGAAACACAAACATAAAGAAATGCAGACTCTGCCCTCCAGTGCCCTCAAACCAGTGGGACAGACAGCAAACCCATAATGAATAAAGGGATTGGGAATGGAAGGGGAAATGGAAGGGGAAAGAGAGACTGAGTGCAGGGAAGAGTGAGAAGGTAAGTGGAACCAGCAGAAGGAAGAGAGCACACTGAGGATGGGGGGAGTCTGCACACATACAGCTTCAGGCTAAATCATCGATATGCTTTTCCAAGAATCTCGGATGGACGCTGAGAAGGCACTTGTTTAAAGAGAGCAATTTGCTTCTGTGAGGAAAGAAAAAAAAAAAATTCCTCCAATGCAGCTGGGTTGACAAACACATTCAGTGAATGGTCATTTTGATTACCAAGAGCTGAGAGGGAAAAAGAAGAATAATTTGCACAGAAACTGAAAGCCTGTGGATTTCCAAGCCTTGGCTCTGATGCCTACTTGGCTCCAGTATGTATATATGTATGTATGTATGTATGTATTTATTTATTTTTAACCTGTCATCCTCTTTCTGAATATCAGCTTCTCTCATATTTCCAATAACTCATTACAACCTGGACAAGCCTCCTAGAGTAGCAGTGGATGAGTCTGGATTCTACAGAGAAATATATTTATATATATGTAATTATAGAGACTGACAAGATCTGCAGGGTAAGTCAGCAACTTGGAGACCCAGGACACTCAATTCCAGTACCGGGCAAAAGGCAGGAAAAAGCCAATGTCTCAGCTGGATGGCCGTAAGGAAGAAGGAATTCTTTCTTACAGCCTTTTTTGTTTTATTTACATCTTCAACTGATTGGATGAGGACCATCTATATCAGGGAGAGCAATCTTCTTTCTCCCAGCAAACAATGTAAATGTTAATCTCATCCCCAGACACCCTAACAGAAACATCAAGAATAATATCTGACCATAGACCAGTCAAGCTGACTCATAAAATTCACCATCGCAGGTGGTTCTCAAAGTATGGTCTGGGACCACCAGATCAGGGTCATCCGAGGACTTGTTAGACATGCATATTTTTAAACCCCATCCTAGATCTACTGAATCAGAAATTTGGCCTGGGGCATAGCATATGGGTTTTGACAAGCATTCAAGGTGATTCTGATGCAAGCTAATTACTGAGAACAAACGGCAGAATAATTACTTAACGATTCTCTCAAATATAATGCACCCTTATTGAAACTTACCTGGTCAGAGAAGATAGGTATAATTTAGAGGTGTCTCTTCCAGTTTGGCCTTTCAGTTTGAGTAACCATTATATTTGTTACTCAATAAGGATAATTTTTAAGGCGTGTAATTTAATAAGCCACTAATAAGAAGTTTTGAGGACTGTCAGTAAGTTATGGTGTCAGTATGCTTCCTTTATTTATTTATTTATTTGCTTGAGAGAGAGAGCAAGCAGCAGGAAGGGCAAAGGGAACAGACTTGCAGCTGAGCACAAAGACCAATATGGGCTCCATTCCATGACCCTAAGATCATGATCTGAGCCTAAACCAAGAGTCAGCTGCCTAAGTGACTGAGACCCAGATGTCCCAATGCTGTCATTTTGAAGAAGCAATGTCTTAATCAGTGGAAGAAAAGGATTGGTGTTACAAAAAGCATCAGAAAAGGAACTGAATGCTTTATTATTATGATTCCCCTCATTTTGAGCCATCCATTGTTGGGAAATTAAGGCAACAAAGGAACAAATGGGTAGATCTCCAAGTGGGCTTTGATCTCGATTATTTACAAAGGAAACTGACCAGAAGAAAATATATAAGAAGCCAATCGATTCTTGAGAAAATGGATTGGGAAATTGAAATAAACAAAAACAAAACAAAAGACCTGCCTTCACTGACTATTCAAACTTAAAGAAAGCCAAGTGCAATTAAAGCCACACAGTTAGAACTTGTGACGAAAGCTGGACAGCCTCACCAGATATTTTGCTCCAAAGCTAATGGAGGTGTAGCTATGGTTGATTGTGGATTGGGGTAGTCTTCCCAGAAAGCAGACCCAGAGTCTCCCGTATTTGATTTCAAAGCCCTGGATCTATGGTCAGAGGTGAGAGTATTCTCTCTTCCTGTCCAACAAGATTTCCGTGAGCCACAGAGTCCTTTGTCTCCTACTCTTATTCTGAATGGGGCTTTTGTTGCAATGATTGTTTTTATGCCTCAGCCTTGCAGGGGTTGATAGGTTATCACTAAGCTTGAGACTGGACATAATCATAGGTAATAGACTTCAGATTGCTAGTCTTCTATCTAGACTTCAAGATTATTTTCCCCTTGGAAATGTGAATATATTCCATGTCAAGGGAAAAGGGTCATATATATGGCATTTGTTAAAAAGAGAGAGAAATATATATATATATATTTCTCTGGAGAACCCTAATACTATTTGATACTGACAGTGTTTCTAGAAGAACAGAATGTTAAGGATGAGTTTTCTGAATTGGTTCTCAGGTTTCCTGAAGAGAATCTCCAATCTGATTAGATTCAGAGATGCTAATGACACTATAGTTAGTAATAAAGAGAGCACTGATGGTTCATGTGTGATCTAGGGATAGAGATTCATGGAAGGCACTTAATCAACCACTTACAAGAAGTAAGGAGATGGGTGAGTCTGTATAATATTTTCGAGTGAACATTTATTAAAAGCTAATGGAGTACAATGATGTTGGCTAGTTGTTCCTAAGTTTGCTGGACAAATGGCACAAGGAATGCATGAGTTCAGTGATTTGATACCCAATTCAAACACCATATAAAAAGACCAAGGAGCTTCTCTGTGTGCCCTGAAGCAGACCTTTATCTCCTGTAGTCAAAAAGTTGAAATTACTGAAAATCAAATGCAAAATTTCATCCTGAGATGACTGAATTACAACATAAGCTGAACTCCAGGTTTGCATAGCTTCCACTATTAAGCTAGGACATTGACTAAGAAAAAAACAGAATCCTCTAAGTTGGAGTGGTGATGTGTAGGAAGGCTAGAATGTAGCTGGGTACACTGAGTCCCTACATTCTGATGAATCTTCTTTACCCAAAAAAGAAATCTCCCCAACCCTAGTAGAAGCAGCTTCCCCATTCCAGTGGTATCAGCCTCTTTACCCACAATGATACAGGTCTTTCTACCTCTTTCGGAGAGTGTTAACCTTGCATTGTTTGAGGAAAATGCAATGGCCCCTTCTAAGGCAATTGCCTTGCAAGGCAATGGTGATTGTCTTCAGGACCCACCCCTTCCACCCTTTCTTGGTTGTAGGTCATCACCAGACTCAAGTTCAAGGAGGACCCTAAAGGTGAAGCACATGAGGAGGTGCATTACACTTGAGTTTTCTGATTTATATAGTTAGAAATATGGGGAATGTATGTGAGCTTAGATACTAAAGGTGCAGGAAAACAGTGGGGAAAACAAACAAACAAACAACAAACTTGTATTAGACCAAATTTATTTATATTAGCTCATTAAGCAAAGATTCTTCATTTAATTTTACAGCTTGGTGAGTTAGAAAGAGCTCTGTTTCCTTGGTTGGTTGACTGAAACATTACCCAAAAGGTGACCCATATTGAGCAGATTAGAAATGCTGGATGTACCTTGGTTCATTGTAAAGAAAGGGATTCAAAGGCTTAGGGATACAGGGGTATCCAAGTGGATTTGTCATTTAAGACCTACTCATCACACTCGGAAGGTCCAGAAGACAGAACTTTCACCAGTACTTTTAAAATATATTTGGGAGGGAAGTCCCACCACTCTTTAAGAGCTCCATGATTGCTCTTCTCTGTAAGACACACCTCAGTGTAGAAATATAGTTACTTAATTGAGAAACATGAGTGCAATGGAAGTAATTGGATCGTGGAGGGGCAGGGGCCAAATGGTATCACTAACCACAAGATGAGTGTGGTTGCCAGGATGGACAGAAGTGTCTAAGCAGTAATCGAAATGAACTCGACTCCTGAAAACCCATGGTGGGTAGTTGATCATGGGGTTCCTAGAAGGGAAATAGATAATACACCTACTAACTTCTTACTTGACCTGTATAAACAGAAAACTTACAGGTCTAGTGAACAAAAATTTAATCTGAATCATAAAAACAGAATGTCATGGCCACTCAAGCAATTCCTGGACTTGAACCAGTTTACAGATTCAGAGCCGCACGAATGAAGGGAAGGCCAGAAACACTTGAGAAAGGGTACTAGAACACTACCAAAAATATACATCGGTATTCTTTCTCCCATCCTTCCCCAAAGAGCCCTTCAGTCTTTACAAGGGTAATGGTACACCAGGGAGAAGGAAATTATCAGATTTATAAGGGACCACTAGATACTGGCTCTGAATCAATACTGATTCCAGGGTAACAAAAATGTCACTCTGACCTTTCAGTCAGAGTAGGGTGTTACCAAAGTCTCATGGAGTTTTAGCTCAGATCTGATTCAGAGTGGGTGCAGTGGGCCCCAGAATCCATCCTGCAATTTCCCCAGTTTCTGAATGGATAACTGGAATAGAAATACTCACCCAGTTACAGAATCGACATACTGGTTCTCCTACCTATGTAATGAGGGCTGTTTGATGTCAGAGGTCATGTGGAAGCCATGAGAAATATACCTAGAAAAAATCATAAACCAAAATCAATTCCACATTCCTAGAGGGATTGTAGCAATCGGTTGAAAGAGGCAGGGATGGTGATTTCTATCACATCTTTATTCAACCCTCCTATTTGACCTGTACAGAAGACAGAGAGATTTTAGAGAATGAGCATCAGTTATCAAAGCTTAAATAGGTGATAACTCCAATTGCAGCAGCTATGCTAGGTGTAGTCTCATTGCTAACACCAATTAACATATCTCTTGGCACCTGGTATGCTGCTATAGATCTGGCAAATACTCTTTCTCCATTGTTCTCTGTAAGATCTACCAGAAATAGATTCCTTTCAGCCAGCAAGGCCAGCAAGAAACCTTTAGAGTCCTACCTCAAGAGTATATAAATTCTCCATAACTATGTCATAATTTTGTGTACAGGGACCTTGATCAATTCCCCCTACCACAGGATATAATGCTGATCCTTTATATCTATGACATTACGATTATTGGACCTACTGGAAAAAGTAGCAATGACCCAAATCTTATTGGCAAGACATTTGTAAGTCAGAAGATGGGAAAAACAAACAAGCAAACAAACAAACCCTGTGATTTTCTGTGAAACTTTCAAAGTCCCAGTGGTATGGGACATGTTGAGCAATCCCTTTGAAGTGGAAAGATAAGTTGTTGCATCTGGTCCCTCCAACAATCATAAAAGAGGCAGAATGTCTACTGGGTCTCTTCTGATATTTAGACATAACATATTCCTCATTTGGATGTGTTATTCTGCCCCACTTATGAACAGCCATGAAAAGTAGGCAATATCTAGGCCCAGAAAAAAAAAGAAGTTTCCACGATAGGTACTGGCGACTGTGCAAGCTGCTCTCCCACTTGGGCCACATGACCCAGCAGAGCCAGTAGTGCTCAAACTTGCAGTAGCAGACAGAGAAGCTGTCTGGAGTCTTCAGCATGCTCCATATGTGAATTGCAGCATAGGACTGTAGGCTTTCAGAGTGAAGCTCTTCCATTCTCCACAGATGATTACTCTTCGTTTGAGAAATAGCTCTTGGCCTCCCACTGGGCCTTAGTTGCCACCAAACACATAACCACTGGGCCACCAAGTTACCATGTGATCTGAACTGCCTATTATAAACTGCCTATGACCTGACCAACAAGTCAAAAAGTTAGGTACACACAGCAACACTCTATTATCAAATGGAAATGGTATGTATATGAGATTGGGCACAAGCAAACCCTGAAGGCCCAAGTAAATTACATTAAGAAGTGGTGGTGGGTATTATGGAGGGCAAGTATTGCATGGAGCACTGGCTGTGGTGCATAAACGATGGAATTCTGGAGCACTGAAAAATTTTAAAGAAAAATTTTAAAAAGTTATAAAAAATAATCTTAAAAAATAAAACACAACACTTTATTTAAAAAAAAAAAAATGGCCCTAATGTCTGTGATTCCCATTGCCTTCTCTCTTTCAGCCTGCACCTATGGTCTCACAGGGAGTTCCTCTATGATCATTTAAGAAAGGCAGGAGAGGCTGAAGAACAGATGGCTGTATGGTGTGCAGGCAGCACCTGAAAGTGGACAGCTGCAGCGCCGTCTCTTCTCTCTGGAATATCTCTGAAGGATGGTGGTAAAAAGAAATTCTGCCAGTGGGCAGAACTTCAAGCAGTGCACCTGGTTGTGTCCTTTACTTAGAAGGAGAAATGGCCAGATGTGTAATTATGTATGAAACCATGGGCTATGGCCAATGATTTGGCTGAATGGTCAGGGATTGGAGGAAAAGTGATTAGAAAGCTAGTGAGAAAGAAATTTGGTAAGATGTTCATTGGTAGACTTCTTTGAATAGCCACAAATGTAAAGATACTTGTGTTCCACATGAACACTCACCAAAGGCTGACCTTGGTAGAAGAGGATTTTAATAATTCAATGGACAAGGCAACCAGTTCTGTGGCTACCAGATACCAGTAAGCCGCTTCTCCAGTCACCCTGGTCATCACTCAATGGGCTCATGATCAAAATGGTCATGTGCTAGGGATGGAGGTTATGCATGACTTAACCTAATAGACTTCCACTCACCAAAGCAGACCTGGCTAAGGCCACTGTTTAGTGCTCAATCTGCCAGAAACTGAGACCAACATTGAGTCCCAATATGGGACCATTCCCCATAGTGATCAGCCAGTTACCTGGGGCAAGTAGACCACATTGGACCATGGTCATAATGGAAGCAACAGCAATTTATTCTTACTGCAGTAGACATCTACTCTGGATACAGATTTGCCTTCCCCATGCAAAATGCTCTGCCAAAATTCCATCCATAGATATACAGAATGCTGTTAAAACTAATTACCCTAAAACTTTTGATCATGCACATTTATTTTTTAAATAAAGTCACTTTTACTGCATTGGCTAGGAATTTCAGTAACATATTTTAAAAAGCTATAATTATTGGCATTTTAATATTTTCCCTGATTTGTTAAAGAATGTTTCTCACATTTAATTTATGAGGATATGTGTTCTATGGCTCTGGATAGATGTTCTGATATATAGAACATGTTTTCAAGTAAAAAGTTCCCTTGAAACCATTTAAATTAAAAAAAGAATTACCATGAAGAGGTATTGAGATTCATTTCATAATTACATATATCGAAATGATTATATTATTTCAAAAAATGGTGAACTATAACATTTCATTAAAACCAATTCTATTTTTAATTCAAGTATTGTTGATAGCATAAAAGTTAATATTTCCACATAACATGCTTTATGTGTCAGTGTCCTTGGTTTAATGCTATAGTGTTTAGGATTTTTCCATTTATACTAATGGCTCATGGTCCATATCTGGTTTTGACATTTGGGTTAAATTAGTTTTATAGAAGGAATTGGAATGTAAATTATTTTTTAATTATTATTTGTAAGTAAGTTTTTAAATTATTGATTCAAAATTTTAAAATGTGAGATTAGTCAGATATTCATGAATCAGTTATGATATGTTACAAAGTTATAGATGTTTTGTTTAATATAGGTTTTCAAATTTATCTATTTAATGCTATAATTTGAATTTTCTTATTAACTTTAAAAATCTTGTTGCATCCTTAACTATATTCTTATTTTCATTCTGAATTTTGTTTGTTTGAACCCCCTTTCTTTTACAAATTTGTTTTCTTTCTCTGTTTAAATTTTTACAGATTTGTGGGCACCTGGGTGGCTCAGTGGGTTAAAAGCCTCTGCTTTCGGCTCAGGTCATGATCCCAGGGTCCTGGGATCAAGCCCCACATCGGGCTCTCTGCTTGGCGGGGAGCCTGCTTCCTCCTCTCTCTCTCTCTCTGCCTGCCTCTCTGCCTCCTTGTGATCTCTGTCTGTCAAAAAAAAAAAAAAAAAAAAAATTTAAAAAAAATTTTTACAGATTTGTCTTTTAAAATTATTTTATTTAATAATTTATATATTGTATGTATATTTTAAAATTAGTTATTAAGAAAACTATTTCTGTCTTTTGAATCTATTTGTAGAATTGTTTTCCATTGTATTAATTTCTGCTGTTATTACATTTTCTTTCTATTGTCTTCATTTTTTTTTATTGTTTATGTAGTTTGTTGGACTCGTTTAATTCCAGTAAAAACAAGTATGCTTTTAAATCTTCAATTTACATTTTAAATCTTCACTGCATATATATATATATGTACTTTTTAATTACATTAAATCCTCACTATATGTGTAAAGGTTATATAAGAATTTACAAATACATCTTTTAAAAATACCCACTAAGAAAAGTTATTTTTTTCAGATTTCATAACTCTATTTTATTTTTGTCATGTGTTCTTTAAGGAAAAAATAGCTTGTGAAATTTTCTGATTTTATTCCTTTATTAATTCACTTAAATGAATTCCTTGTAGGTCTTTTTTTAAGATTTTATTTATTTATTTGAGAGAGACAGAGCACAAGTGGAGAGAGGGGCAGATGTAGAAGCAGACTCTCCACTGAGCAGGGAGCTGGATGTGGGGCTCCATCCCAGGAGTCCAGGATCATGACCTGAGCCAAAGGCAGACTCCCAACTGGCTGAGCCACTCAGGTGCCCTTCTTGTAGGTCTTTGATTTCTCCTCCTTTTAGACTTAATTTTTGACAAACTTTGACTATTAAAATGAGAGCAGTCACTTTAGAATACACTTTCCTTTATTTGGTAAAGAGTCAAACCCTTCAAGAAGCCATCACCCCAGATTCAATGTAAATGATTTACTATGCCTACCTTTGAAATAAAATGGGCAATAAACTCAAAACATAGCAATTTTAAATCTCTTCTCAATCAAATGATCGTACAATAGAGAGGTCTGCTTCACATACTACTATAAGTGGAAACATCATTTATTTTCCTTCTTTTTTCTTCCTTTCCTAAAATACTCACCTGGGTATGTTCAAATTTGCAGACAGTTCATTTCCAGTCCCAGAGAATCTATACAGAATGAAATTGTGGATAGTTTGGTCCTGGATTATTTTTAGGGCAAATACTACTCATTGCTTTTCTATAACAAGACAAACATTTGGTTTTAATTTACACTACTTTTTAAGCCCATAAAAATATTTCATTAATAAAACATAATTCTAAATGTGATACTGAATTAACATGCTGAATGGATTTATTTAGTCTTGTGTATGTCAATACAGAATATATCTTTCAACTTAATAGTAATTTGATTTTGGTATAGTTAAATTTAGTTTTCCCTTCTAATGATAATGAAATAAAAAATGTAGAGGCTTCTTCAGTCTGTTTTTAATTCATCATATGAAAATAAATTATCCATATTGAAATTTATCTCCTCTTGGCATGACAGGAAACCAGACATCCATCTACTTAACATTTACTGCAGAAAGTGTGCAAATCTGCTCATAAAAGTGCAAGTCAATTTTATTTTAGTTTTAACATTTATAAGATAACATTTTTGAATATTTGAAATGGGCTTTTGGACTTGGATTTTTGTTAAAATTCATAATGCAAAGCAAAGCTTGGTTGCTCTCTATGGGACAAAATCATAATAATGAAAATTCTCACTTCATTCTCAATAGAATGTTTGAAACAATCTGAAGGTGAAAAAAGAAGAGTAATTCACACAATAATCTTATTCTTTTTGTCAGGTGCCTTATAAACTTTATTTTACTTAATCTTTCCTATAACCATTTTAGATTTCTAGTATTATTATATCCCAAATTAGAAAAATAAGTGATAAAAGTTAAGTATTTCATTCAAGTTACAGAATTAACTAGTGGTGGAACTGCTACTTGAATCAATAATTAGCACAGTTCAAGTCTGTATTCTTCATTTAAAATCGTGCCTTTCACTAAGAATATGAGACTGTACCTTCTTATTGCTCTCAAAGTTCATTAAAATTAATTCTAAAGACATCATGAGAGTCTTGCCTTTCTCAGGCAAATCTAATGGAGTTTAGAACAGTCATCTTTCCCACTAAGATAAGTGACAGTGAATCACCTTTTTTTGTGTAAGATTTCTTGCTGACTCTTCAAGCATTTCAATAGCTTCTTAGAATCTTTAAGAGTATAGCTTTTATATCATCAATCCCCATTAAATGATTCTGATTCTGGAAATGGCATGACATGCTTTTCCCAGAAATTCTTGGTGACTTTTTTGAGAGTTGGAATTGTTTTCTTTGGGAAAATATGAGTTTGTGACTCAATGGAATTATCAAAATAGAGTGGTTTTGTTTTGTTTGATTTGGTTTGATTTAGGCAATGGCCCACACACATATACACTCATTATGCGTACTCACACACATCATGGCTCCGATTTCCATATCTAATGAGGATTCAATAAGGAAGATTAGCTTAATATATGGATTTTATTTACAGCTTAGCTTTTCTCCATATCAAGAATTTTTTTCTAGAAATACTCAAAATATTGTTAATTGCTTTAAGACATTTGCCTAAGGATTACTTAAAGCTAATGACTATATATTTATGGCATGTAATGGTCCTGGTTTTTTTTTTTTTTTATTATTACATCAGTATTTTTCATTCTCTAGCATTCTAACACATTGCACATGCTCTCTAATTCCTCACAATCTTATACATTCCCCCCTGAGTGTATCTGCAAGGGTCTTTCGTGTGACAGGTAAGAAATTTGTCCTCACCCAAAGGCATTAACTTATTTGAAGTAGAAGAATTAGCTCGTTTCCTTAGAATTAAAAAAAAAGAAAAAGTATTCAAGATTTGAATCAACTTTCAAGATCATCGTGTACAACATTTGGAGTCCTTCTCACAGGAAAATATGGGATTTATTGCTGAGCCACTTCCATTCATGGACTCAACTTGGTGGAAAAATGGTCCTAAGGGAGCAAAAATCCATCACTAGGACCACCCAACCAGTGGCATTGTTGTTATCTTTAGGTCTAGTTCAAATAAAGCTATACATTTTCATGAATGCTTTTTTTTATATTTGAGGCCAAAAGTTATTTTTAACCATGTATCTCAAAAATAAAATAATTATTTTTTAATCTGGTTTCTGAAAACATGATTTTATTTTCACAATTTTTTCTTCCCTCCTTTTCTATATACATTCCATTCTTCCTATCTGTTCTTTCTAGATTTGTTTTAGCATTTTCAACTGAGTACAAAATTTTCTCTGTATTTTACACTAACATGCTATCACTTGAGATATTTTCTATTTGTTTATTAATATTAACACTATAACATGCTTATATAATTTATATTATTATATATTATATATAATAACTAATTTTCACAGTATCTCTAGGAATAATGTGTTCTTATAATCATTATATATTACTGACACAACTAAAGAGGAGAAATTTAAAATATTGAATAGAATTATCTACGACATATAATACAAATATATCTTCATAATAAACCAGAAGATAAGGTTACAATTAAAATTTTCAGACTCCCTAACATAGCACAGCCAGCACACCTTCTGTCTATCATGAGCTTGCCATACTAGTGTCAGGACCCAAGAGCACACATGTCCCAGCTCTGTCAATACCTCATGCAAATAGTTCCCTTGATTTTATGGAAATATCAATGTGGTACACCCTGTGTTGAATGGACATGGGAGAAAGGCCATATAGTACCTGAAAGTAGACTTGTAATCTTTTAGTGATGGCATTTTGAGGTTATCTTTAGATAGAATAATGTACTTTTTATATATGGAAAAATTGTTTTAAAAGTGACTATATTTCTTATGGGGCACCTAGATGGTTCAGTCAGTTAAGTGTCCGACTCTTGATTTTTATTCAGATCATGATCTCAGGGTCCTGGGATCAAGCTATGAGTCAGGTTCTATGCTCAGTGGGGAATAGGTTAGAGATTTTTTCTCTCTCTCCCTCTCTGCCTCCTCCCTGCCTTATGCTCTTTCTCCTTAAAATAAAAAGTACCTAGATTTCCTAAATCTGAAGATGTGTCTTCTTAAAGACAAAGGTCTTTAAAACACTGAGTGCTTATTGCTCATAGCATAGCAATGTAACTAACTTCAGAAAATATTTCAGTAACACCTACTCTGATTAAGAGCAAGTCTTCTGAAAAATAAGGCTTTATGAAGTTTGTCATGTCAGAGCTGAATTTTAATAAGAATATAAAAGTATAAATTCTTACAATTTATTCAAACAAGACCTTTGAAATTACTCTTGGGTCAAAATACTTTCATGGGAAAAAATAATCTGTGATAAAATTTGTCAGTTAGGGCACATGTGTTACCACTTTTTCACAAATCCACAAGGGCTTTGTGGACAGGAAAGGGCAATAAAAGTCAAAGGTTCTGACATTTATACCAGAAAACATTGTCTCTTCTCTTTCTTTACAAGGAGGGGCATAAAACTGCTTTAAGTGTTTGATAAACACTTGAGGTCTCACTGGGTAGAAACCAAGTATTCAGATATTTAATAAAACTGATTCCTTAGTCAGGATTGAACTCTGTGCATAGGTAATTGGAATTGTCTTCTTCCCCTTTGCTTTCTCAGTCATGCTTTTGTTATCTTTCACTCAAGGTTAGCTTTTCCTGGAATGATAGGAGTGTTTGTGAGAAGATGTCATACCTCAGCACTACACTTGGCATACACATTTATGAATGAAGCAGAATACACTGATAAGAGTACAACTGTCTACAGGTAGGATAATCTTATCCTGTATATCCAGGATAATCTACCTGTATCCCAAAAGCTCAGCTTCACAGGTTTCCCATCTACATAACATTGGGAGAGTTGTTGGCCAAGACAGCAAGAGTATGTTTTCTAGGAGCTACATCAGTTGTATAGCTCATCAGCCGATGAGGTTTACCTGTAGCTCAGTCTTGTGACTTCCTGTAATGGTCTCCATCACTGGGCATGGATGGTTGGGTTTACCATCTATAGCACATAGCTGTAAGTTGACTGGAAATCAAAACCCATTCACAGCCACCATCCAAACTTGGAGAAAAACAGAAAAATAGCTGTGAACACTAAAGCATTTAAAAAACATAACTACTGCTTAAAAAAGTAGAAACTTAGTTAAAACATAAAGAGATATTAATAGGTGGGTGAGGTCATTGATAGCTCAGGCTTGTGAAGCATAAACAGAAATACAAAGCTCAATTCTCAGACTGTAATTTCCAAATAAGGGAGTCAGGGTGCCTGGTAATAATGCTGACTCTCAAGCTCTACCCAAAAAGATTTTGATTCAAGACGGCCTGAGATGGACCCAGAAACTGTATTTCCACAAGCATGCCAGGTCATCCCAATGTAAGTGATTCAAATCACACTTTGAGAAATAATGAAAAAACAAAATCTTTGGAGTTTGGTGATGAAAAATAAAGTCAGCAAGTATATGGATGGCATCTCAGTCTCATTTCCCCTAGCTTATTTCAAACAACTGTCTCGTCTTATACATAATCTACATTTTGGTATTTCTTCTGAATGTGCTGGGTGGTATTCTGTGGAGATGGAAAAGAGCTGGCACCAGACAGACATGCCCATGTTCTTTCCAATTCTTGGATTCTGTTGGAGGTGCTGATGTGGTCTGGTTTCCAGGCCTCTGTGAAGTGTAACCAGTGCAGTCTGCCTTCCTGAGACACACTTCTTTGTCCCTCACCCTGTGCACTGCTTCAAGATATATAGGCTCCTATTATAGAGAGCTGGTTGTATGTTTTGGTGCTATTAAAACATCCAGAAGAGTTTCCTATGACCCAGGCTAAACTGATGTCTATAATTGATGTGTACTCTTGTCTTTATAGTTATTTTCCAGATATTCTGAAATTGGATATTGAGTTTCTCTTTGAAACAAAAACAACAACAACAACAACAACAAAATAAATTAAGGTGAATATAACTTGCCAGGCACTTGTATTTTCAATTCTATTTTTGTTATTTTTAAATATCATTACACTAATGAAAATCAAATGTCATCCACAGAATAAATACTTCATGAAATATTTATGTTTTTCTAGTGACCTAATATATTTTTTTTTTACAAAAAAGAAGAAAAATAGAAAAGTAATATTTCAAGTGCTCAAGGAGTAGAACATATTTCTATCATAAAATTGTAGCTTTAATTTGCAAAAATAGCTCCAAGAACACCTCTCAAAGTAATGTTTTCTCAGCACATGGCCTCTTGGATTCTTAATGCAACTACACTGGAACATTAAAAATTTTTCACTATGTCTTTCTTCTAATGAATATATATGGTGAGGTGCAAAATATTGAATTTAGACCCTTCCTTTACACTACATAAAATAATTCACTCAAAATGGTTGTAAGAGTTAAGACTACAAAACTCTTCTTATTCAATTTTTAATTTTTTTCCTCTTTCTATTTTAACCTTTTTAAAACTATTTCATCTCATCAATGCCTTTCTAAAAAATCTTTTTAATTTTCATTGTTATAGTAATATTCTATCCTTTCATTGTATTTAACCTTTTTCTTTGTTACATATTTAATTTTACATATGTAAAAATTTACATATAAATTTTTCTTTCTTAAAAATTTTGGAAGACATTTTTTCTAACAGATCAAAATATATCCTAAATCTAGAGCATGCCTTGTTCTAGTCTCCAACCTGATCACATTTGTTCCCCTTTTTTTTCTTTTTTCAACCAATTTCTTATCAATTCCTTTTTTAGAATCTTTTTTTTTTAATTTTCATCTTTACAGTCATATTCCATCCCTTCCTCATGCTTATCCTTATTTTTGTATATATATAAGTTTTTCTTTCTCTAAAATTTTGGGAGACAGTTCCTTCTAACGGACCAAAATACACCCAAAATCAAGTGTGTGGCTCTGTTCTATATATATCTATTTTCTTTTTTTTTTTTTTCCCCCTCTCCTTTCTTTTCCTACCAGTTTCAGGTCTCTTCCAATTTCATTAGTGTACATTTTTTCTGGGGTCATTGGTACCCTTTTAGTATTTTGTTCTCTCATTCATTTATTCTTATCAGGATAAAATGACAAGGCAAAAAACCTGACCTTAAAAAAAAAAAATAGGCAGTACCAATAACTAGGGACCTAATCAATATGGACATTACTAAGATGTCAGAGCTAGAGTTCAGAATGATGATTATCAAGGTGCTAGCTGGGCTCAAAAAAAAAAAAAAGGAAGATATTAGAGAATCCCTTTCTGAAGAAATAAAATCCCTTTTGGAGAAATAAAAGAACTAAAATCTAACCAAATTAAAATTTAAAATTCTATTAATGAAGTGCAATAAAAAAATGGAGGCTCTTACTGCTAGGATAAATGATGCAGAAGAGAGAAATAGTGATATAGAAGACCAAATTATGGTGAATAAAGAGGCTGAGAAAAAAGAGATAAACAACTACTGGACCACGAAGGGAGAAATAGATAAATGATACAATAAGCTGAAGCAATATTAGAATAATAGTGATCCTGGAAGAAGAAGAAAGAGAGAGGGGCAGAAGGTATATTGGAGTAAATTATAGCACAGAATTTCCCTAGTTTGGCAAAGGGCACAATCATCAAAGTCTAGAAGGCACAGAGAATCCCTCGCATAATCAATTAAAATAGGACAACACCCTGTCATCTAACAGTAAAACTTACAAGTCTTAGTGACAAAGAGAAAATCCTGAAAGCAGCTTGAGGGAAAATAGGTCTGTAATATACAATGGTAGAAATATTAGATTGGGGCAGACCTATCCACAGAGACCTGGCAGCCCAGAAAGGACTGGCATGATATTGTCAGAGCACTAAATGAGAAAAATATGCAGCCAAGAATACTATATCCAGCTAGCCTGTCATTGAAAAAAGAGAAATAAAAAGCTTCCAGGACAAACAAAAACTAAAATTTGCAAACACCAAGCTAACCCTGCAGGAAATATTGAAAGGGGTCCTCTAATTAAAGAGAGAGCCTAAAAGTAACAGACCAGAAAGGAACAGAAACAATACACAGTAACAATCAGCTTACAGGCACTAAACAGCACTAAATTCATATATCTCAATAGTTACCCTGATGGGCTAAATGCCTCAATCAAAACACGCAGTGTATGAGAATGGATTAAAGAAACAAAACCTATCAATATGCTATCTGAAAGAAACTCATTTTAGACCCAAAGACACCCAGATATAAAGTGAGGAGTGGAAATAAATTTACTATGCTAATAGATGTCAAAAGGAAGCTGGGGCGGTAATCCTTATATCAGATAAGTTAGATTTTAAGCCAAAGACTATAATAAGAAATGAAGAAGCACACTGTATCATACTTAAAGGGTCTCTCCAATAAGAATACCCAACAATGGTTAATATCTATGCCTCCAACATGGGAGCAGCCAACTACATAAACCAATTAATAACAAAATCAAAGAAACACATCAACAATAATACAATGATAGTAGGGGACTTTAACACTCCCCTCACTGAAATGGACAGATCATCTAAGCAAAAGATCAACAAGGAAATAAAGGCATTAAATGACACACTGGAACAGATGGACATCACAGATATATTTAGAACATTCCATCCCAAAGCAACAGAATACACATTCTTCTCTAGTGCACATGGAACATTCTCCAGAATAGATCACATCCTGGTCCACAAATCAGGACTCAACCAGTACCAAAAGATTGGGATCATTCCCTGCATATTTTCAAACCACAAATGCTTTGAAACTAGAACACAACCAGAAGAGGAAATTTGGAAAGTACCCAAATACAAGGAGGCTCAAATACAAAGAGCATCCTACTAAAGAATGCATGGGTCAATGAGGAAATTAAAGAAGAATTAAAAGAAAAATCACAGAACAAATGAAAATGAAAACACAATTGTTCAAAATCTTTGGGACACAGCAGAGGTTGTCCTGAGAGGAAAGTGTATAGCAATATGATCCTTTCTAAAGAAACAATTAAGGTCTCAAGTACACAACTTCACCCCAACGTAACCCTACACCTTAAGGAGCTGTAGAAAGAACAGCAAAGAAAGCCAAAACCCAGCAGAAGAAAATAATAAAGATCAGAGCAGAAATCAGTGAAGTAGTAACCCAAAAAACAGTAGAACAAATCAACAAAACTAGGAGCTGGTACTTTGAAAGAATTAATAATATTGATAAACGTCTAGCCAGACTTATCAAAAAGAAAAGAGAAAGGACCCAAATTAATAAAATCATGAATGAAAGAGGACAGATGACAACCAACACCAAAGAAATACAATTATAAGAACATATTATGAGCAACTATACACCACCAAATATGACAATCTGGAAGAAATGGATGCATTCCTAGAGATGCATAAACTACCATGACTAAACCAGGAAGAAATAGAAAACCTGAACAGACTCATAACCAGTAAGGAGATTGAAGCAGTCATTAAAAATCTCCCAATAAACAAGAGCCCAGGGCCAGACATCTTCCCAAGGGAATTCTACCAAAAATTTAAAAAAAGAATTAATACCTATTCTTCTGAAATTGTTCCAAAAAATAGAAATGGAAGGAAAACTTCCAAACTCATTTTGTGAGGCCAGCATTACCTGGATCCCAAAACCAGACAAAGACCCCATCAAAAAGAAGAATTACAGATCAATATTCTTGTTGAACATAGATGCAAAAATTCTCACCAAAATACTAGCCAATAGGATCCAACAGTACATTAAAAGGAATATTCACCGCACTCAAGTGGGATTTATTCCTGCACTGCAAGGTTGATTCAACATCAGCAAATTAATCAATGTGATACAATACATTAATAAAAGAAAGAACAAGAACCATATGATATTCTCAGTAGATGCTGAAATAGCATTTGACAAAGTACAGCATCCTTTCTTGATCAAAACTCTTCAAAGTGTAGGGATAGAGGATACATACCTCAATATCATAAAAGCTATCTATGAAAAACTCACAGCAAATATCATTCTCAATGGGGAAAAACTGAGAGCTTTTCCACTAAGGTCAGGAACACAGCAGAGCTGTCCACTCTCACCACTGCTATTCAGCATAGTACTAGAAGTCCTAGCCTCAGCAATCAGACAACAAAAAGAAATTAAAGGCATCCAAATTGGCAAAGAAGAAGTTAAACTCTCACTCTTTGCAGATGATATGATACTTTATTTGGAAAACCCAAAGACTCCACTCCAAAACTGCTAGAACTCATACAGGAATTCAATAAAATGTCAGGATATAAAATCAATGAACAGAAATCAGTTGCATTTCTATACACCAAATGCAAGACAGAAGAAAGAGTAAAAAATTAAGGAGTTGATCCCATTTACAATTGCACCCAAAATTATAAGATACCTAGGAATAAACTTAACCAAAAAGGCAAAGAATGTGTACTCAGGAAACTATAAAGTACTCATGGAAGAAATTGAGAAAGACACAAAGAAATGGAAAAATGTTCTATGCTCATGGATTGGAAGAACTAATATTATGAAAATGTCTATGCTACCTAAAGCAATGTACACATTTAATGCAATCCCTATCAAAATCCCATCAATTTTTTTTCAAAGAAATGAAACAAATAATCCTAAAATTTATATGGAACCAGAAAAGACCCGAATAGCCAGAGGAATGCTGAAAAAGAAAACCAGAGTTGGTGGCATCACAATTCCAGACTTCAAGCTCTATTACAAAGCTGTCATCATCAAAACAGTATGGTACTGGCACAAAAACAGACACATAGATCATGGAACAGAACAGAGAGCCCAGAAATAGACCCTCAACTCTAAGGAAAACTAATCTTTGACAAAACAGGAAAGAATGTCCAATGGAAAAAAGCCTCTTCAACAAATGGTATTCGGAAAATTGGACAGCCACATGTAGAAAAATGAAACTGGACCATTTCCGTACACCACACACAAAAATAGACTGAAAATGGATGAAAGACCTCAAATTGAGAGAGGAATCCATCAAAATCCTTGAGGAGAACACAGGCAGCAACGTCTATGACCTCAGCCACAGCAACTTCTTCCTAAAAACATTGCCAAAGGTAAGGGAAGCAATGGCAAAAATGAACTATTGGGACTTCATCAAGATCAAAAGCTTTTGCACAACAAAGGAAAAAAAAATCAACAAAACCAAAAACAACCAACAGAATGGGAGATGATATTTGCAAATGACATATCAGATAAAGAGTTAGTATCTAAAATCTATAAATAATTTATCAAACTCAACACCCAAAGAATAATCCAATCAAGAAATGGGCAGATGGGGCGCCTGGGTGGCTCAGTGGGTTAAGCCTCTGCCTTCGGCTCAGGTCACGATCCCAGGGTCCTGGGATCGAGCCCTGCGTCGGGCTCTCTGCTCAGCAGGAAGACTGCTTCCCCTCCTCTCTCTCTCTCTCTGCCTGCCTCTCTGCCTACTTGTGATCTCTCTCTCTGTCGAATAAATTAAAAAAAAAAAAAAAAAAGAAATGGGCAGAGGACATGAACAGACATTTCTGCAAAGAAGACATCCAGATGGCAAACAGACACATGAAAAAGTGGTCCACATCTCTCAGCATCAGGGAAACACAAATCAAAACCACAGTGAGATACCACCTCACACCAGTCAAAATGGCTAAAATTAACAAGTCAGGAAATGACAGATGTTCACAAGGATGTGGAGAAAGGGGAACCCTCCTACACTGTTGGTGGGAATGCAAGCTGGTTCAGGTTCCTCAAAAAGTTGAAAATAGAGCTAACTTATGACCCAGCAATTGCACTACCGGCTATTTATCCTAAGGATACAAATGTAGTGATCCGAAGGAGCATGTGCACCTGAATGTGTATAGCAGCAATGTCCACAATACCCAAATTATGGGAAGAGCCTAGATGTCTATCAACAGATGAATGGATAAGGAAGAGGTGGTATAGATATATACAACGGAATACTATGTAGCCATCAAAACCCCGAAATCTTGCCATTTGCGAAGATATGGATCTAGAGGATATTATGCTAAGTGAAATAAGTTAATCAGAGAAAGGCAATTATTATATGATCTCTCTACTATGAAGAATTTGAGAGGCAGGGTGGGAAATTGTGGGGGGAGGGAGGGAAAATAATGAAACAGGATGGTACTGGGGAGAGAGAGTGACCATAAGAGACTCCTAACCTCAGGAAACAAACTGAGGGTTGCTAGGGTGTTGGGGTGGGGGGATAGGGTGGCTATGGACATTGGGGAGGGTATGTGCTATGGTGAGTGCTGTGAATTGTGTAAGACTCACAAATCACAGACCTGTACCCCTGAAGTAAATAATACATTATACATTAATTTTAAAAAAATAGTAAGAACTACTACGTATTCACTAGGATGAAAGAAAGAATGAGAGCAAGACAGAGAAAGAAAGAAGGAAGGAAAGAGGGATGAAGGAAGGAAAGGTAAAGGAAGAGAAAAAGAGGGAAAGGGAAAGGAAAAGGGAAGAAGAGGAAAATTGTTAGTATTGATTAGATGTGGAGAAATTGATAACCAGCTGCTTTGTTGGTAGGAACATAAAATGGTGCAACTGCTGTGGAAAACTATTTGGTATTTCCTCAAAAAAGCTAAACTTAAAGTTGCTATACAAGCAAGCAGTTCTATTTCTAGATACATGACAAAAACTAATGAAAACAGGGACTCAAACATCCCTGTACATCCGGTTTATGGCGGCATTGTTCATAAACAGCCAAAGGCTAGAGGTGGCCCAGGTGTATATCAGTGGACGAATGGATAGACGGAGTGTTTTGTTATCTGTTTTATCACCAAAAAAAAAAAAAGGGAAATGTGTTGCATTAACGTTCTGAATATGATTAATAAAGTGTCAGAATATACATAGACATTGAGAAACAAAAAGAAAGTACCATAGAAACAAAATTCATGTCCACTGACAGATGAGTAAAGAAGTTGTATACATACACAATGGGATATTATTCAGCCATAAAAGCTAAGAAAATCATGCCCTTTATGGCAACATGGATGGGCCTTGAGGGCATTATTCTAAGTGAAATAAGACAGAAAAAGACAAAAACTTGATGACCACACTTACAGGTAGAACAAAACAAAACAAAAGAAAACCCAAACTCATAAAAAACCAAACTCATAGAAAGACATCAGACTTGTGGTTTCCAGAGGCCATGGGTAGGAGGGGGAATTGGAGGAAGTTAGTCAAAAGGTATAAACTCACGGTTATAAGATAAATTAGGTACTAGGGAGCTAAAGTATATCATGGCTACTGTAGATCAGATGACTATATGGTACATAGAAAAATTGTTAAGAGAGCAAATCCCAACGATTCTCATCACAAGGGAAAAAAATTGTATCTATATTAGGATATAGATGTTAACTAAACCTACTTAGGTAATCATTTCACAAAGTTTTTAAGTCAAACATTGTTATGAGCACTTCATTCAGGAAGGTATGTCAATGATAACTCAATAAAACTGGGGAGAAAGAAAGTGTGTATCACCAGGAAAAGCTTTTCAGTCATTGGGTGACTGGTCATGAAAGCACAAACACCATGGCTTTCATAAAGAGCCCTTGTTTTCTGCTCAGTCTTATAAACTGAGTCACGGAAAGGATGAGCAAATTCTAAAGAAAACTGCAGAAGGAACATGAAGTTAGGAGTTTCTAACTGCAGATAGGTCAGTACAAACATACATGGGCTAAGAGTTCTCTTGTACATTTGGTGGTAGGAATGCATTGATGAAACATCAACATAGCATGACAGCTTGCTACATTTGCTATGCCACAGTTTACTGGGGTGTGTTTTCTAACTTCTGCTCTTTTGAATTGTTGGACATAGGCTCCCCAGTAGCAACTGTATGCAGAATATCTGATTATTATCAACACTAAGCATGCATATGTATTATTTTTTAATGATTCTATTATTGGATTTTCTACATCCTGACTGCTTTGTTTATTTGATATATTATAGACTGACATGATATTTTAAAATGTATTTTTTTTTAATTATGGTGTTTTTTATACATATATAAAATGATTTGCTATGTTGTTCAAAAGATACATAAATGAATTTCATTTATTGTTAGGAATTTTCAATATTTCTACTTAGAAATTATATCTGGCTCTCATACAAAACACATGGTTAGGCATTCTAAACTCTTCTTTTTTTTTTTTTTTTTTTTTTTTTTTTAGAGATTTTATTTATGTCAACAGAGAGAGAGAGCATGAGAGGAAGCAGACTCTCTTGCTGGGCAGGGAGCCAGACTCCAGGACTCGATCCCCAGACCCTGGGATCATGACCTTAGCTGAAGGCAGATGCTTAACCCACTGAGCCACCTGGGGCCCCAGTGTTTTAAACTTTTTAAATGTAGTTATGAGACAGTATAGGGAAAGCAAGAGGGACTTACCTCCTGTCAACCCACTGGTCTGAGGCGGGGGTTAAATGTTCCCATATGTTTAGAGACAGACAACTCCTGGGAAAGTGAACAAATGAGAGATAACAACTGGCAAGGAGTAAGGAGTAATGGTTGTCTAGGCAAAATTAGAAGGAACAGTATTTCTATTTTCTGGGAGCACTGAAAGAATGTCAACCATGAAGAAGGGCATCCTGTGATTGTCTTGTGTCTGCTGCAAAGTAAGGACCATTAGATAATGACCCTGGGATGGAAGGATGCTTCTCCACTCCCTGCCTTTCACCCTTTGGCAAAGTGACCCTTGGAGAAAAGCAGTCCCCTTTCTTGCAGCTCCCTCCCTCACATACAAGCTATCTCTAATAACTCTGCCTGCTTGCTTTCTCTTGAATTCAGTGTTCATTTCTAACAACATTAAGAATCAAGGACCTGGTCATGGGAGACTGTTAACAGTTATGCTTGATCTGAATTTTTTCACTTTATTTCAACTTTGTGTGTTTTTTTTTTTTCCCTAAATATTTCCTTGTTTTCTGCCCTTTGTAGCATAGTTTGGATGGGCTTCCTTCCTTCCTTCCCTCTCTTCCTGCCTCCCTCCTTTCTCTCTTCCTTCCTTTCTTCCTCCCTTCTTCCTTCTTTCCTTCCTTCCTTCCTTCCTTCCTTTCTTTTCCTTTCTTCTTCCTTTTTTACATTTAAAAAATTTCCTCACTTCTGCCTATTGGTGATCAAAGACTTTCTAATCTTTATAGTACTTATACCCAAAAGTCTCTTTTTCTTTATTCATAACTTAAAAATAAATCACTACCTTTTAGCATCCTCTTTCAAAGATGAAGAAATTAACTTCTTCTCCACTTCTTCCAAATCCTCCTAACTGCCTTTGTTGTCAGAAATTCTTCATCATGTAGTCAATTTGGAAAGGAGTCTCAGGAAGCTTAATCCCTCAATCATCAATATTTGGAAATACCGGAGAGTTTCCTTATTATGTGAGAGAGGATATAGTACAGCCTTGGACATTGTGGGGAATAAGTCTGATTTTGTTCCTTAGGTTCTCTTTTTTTAAATCATCTTTTTTTCTATATATATTTTGTTTTTTAATGCATAGTGTTTTTTGGCTTCAGTAGCATATAAATACATATTGGTTCCTATATTTGTTCTGAAGTTTATAGTGACTTTTCAGTATCCAGGGTGAGCTTTTCATCAATTCAATGACATGATTTTATTTGTGCATGTTTATTTATCTCTGTCACATTGGTCATGGAGTCTGCTTCAGGAACACCAATCATTTGATTTTAGTGACATTTTTTCCTGCCCCCTATCTTTATTATATTCCGTTTAAGTATGTTCAGCCAATTATTAGTCATAATATAACCTATTATATATCTGTTAAGACTAGAAAACTTGGATTATGATTAATCATGTTAGTAGATGATGCATAACATTCCTATAAAATATATCTATGAATTTCAGATAATTTTCCTATTTTGAATAAACTACATATATATTGTATGTCTTACATGCTATAGATGATTTTTTGTATTATTCTTTTATTTAAGTTTTATTTTATTTTCAGTGTTCCAAAATTCATTGTTTATGTACCATAAACAATATTGCTCCATGCAATACGTGCCCTCCTTAATACCCACCACCAGGCTCATCTAATCCCCCCCGCCAAAAAAAAAAAAAAAACCCTCAGTTTGTTTCTCAAAGTCCATGTCTCTCGAGGTTTGTCTCCTCCTCCGATTTCCCCCAACTCACTTCTCCTCTCCATCTCCTAATGTCTTCTGTGTTATTCCTTGTGCTGCACAAGTAAGTGAAACCATATGATAATTGACTCTCTGCTTGACTTATTTCACTCAGCATCATCTCTTCCAGTCCTGTCCATGTTGCTACAAAAGTTGGGTATTCATCCTTTCTGATGGAGGCATCATACTCCATAGTGTATATGGACCACATCTTCCTTATCCATTCGTCCGTTGAAGGGCATCTTAGTACTTTCCACAGTTTGGCAACTGTGGCCATGGCTACTATGAACATTGGAGTACAGATGGCCCTTCTTTTCATTACATCTGTATCTTTGGGGTAAATACCCAGTAGTGCAATTACAGGGTCATAAGGTAGCTCTATTTTTAATTTCAGTTTTTTTTTAATTTTCATTTATTTTCTTAAATTTTTATTTTTTATTTCTTAAGGAATCTCCACACTGTTTTCCAAAGTGGCTGCACCAACTTGCATTCCCACCAACAGTGTAAGAGGGTTTCACTTTCTCTATATCCTCTCCAGCACTTGTTGTTTACTGTCTTATTAATTTTGGCCATTCTAACTGGTATAAGGGGGTATCTCAGTGTGGTTTTGATTTGAATCTCCCTGATGGCTAGTGATGATGAACATTTTTTCATGTGTCTGTTAGCCATTTGTATGTCTACTTTGGAGAAGTGTCTGTTCATGTCTTCTGTCCATTTTTTGACATGACCATCTCTTTTATGTGTGTTGAGTTTGAGGAGTTCTTTATAGATCTTGGATATCAGCTGTTTGTACTGTCATTTGCAAATATCTTCTCCCATTCCGTGGGTTGCCTCTTTGTTTTGTTGACTGTTTCCTTTGCTGTGCAGAAGCTTTTGATCTTGATGAAGTCCCAAAAGTTCACTTTCGCTTTTGTTTCCTTTGCCTTTGGAGACATATCTTGAAAGAAGTTGCTGTGACCGATGTCAAAGATGTTACTGCCTATGTTCTCCTCTAGGATTTTGATAGATTCCTGCCTCATGTTGAGGTCTTTTATCCACTTTGAGTTTATCTTTGCATATGATGTAAGAAAATGGTCAAGTTTCACTCTTCTATACATAGCTGTCCAATTTTCCCAGCACCATGTTTTGAAGAGACTGTCTTTTTTCCACTGTATATTTTTTCCTACTTTGTCAAAGACTATTTGACCATAGAGTTGAGGATCCCTACCTGGGCTCTCTACTCTGTTCCACTGGTCTTTGTGTCTTTTTGTGGCAGTACCATGCTGTCTGGTATGTGATTTTGTTTGATTTTAAATTTCCTCTTTGTGATATGTATGCATATATAAAATACATATATATGGATTCATATATACATTAATCCTAACTTTTCTTTTTTGCTTTTTCATGTTTTCACAAATTTCCTTTAAAATCTTTCTTAAGAGACTGACATCATTTTTGTGTAACTCAATTTTACATTTGTGGGCTTGTATTTAACCTGTACTTCATTAACGGATGTTTTTAAATCTTCTGATTCCTCTTATTTTCTGTCGACATAATTGTTTCATTGATATATTATTTTTCCTTTCATCTCTTGATCTTCAGACTTCGTAGGAAAATGTTTGGAAATTTATTTTATTTGTTGAAATGATTCTTTATCATGTATATTTATTTATTAGAATCTTTATTTTTTTAAAAGATTTTGTTTATTTATTTGACAGACAGAGATCACAAGTAGGCAGAGAGGCAGGCAGAGAGAGAGGGGGAAGCAGGCTCCCTGCTGAGCAGAGACCCTGTTGTGGGGTTTGATCCCAGGACCCTGGGATCATGACCCAAGCCAAAGGCAGAGGCTTTAACCCACTGAGCCACCCAGGTGCCCCTCTAAGTTGTTTTTTTTTTTTTTTTTTAACTCATTTTTGTAATAAACAATTCTATCTGTTCTATGCAGTAAGCATTTTGGAAAGAATTTGAGAAAATGAACTGGAGCAAAAAGGGACTTCAAAGGTAAAAGAAATTCTTCCATCTGTTTTTTGTTTGTTTGTTTGTTTTACCTGAGTCCTTTTTATTTTATTTTTTAATTTTTTTTTAGATTTTATTTATTTATTTGACTGACAGAGATCACAAGTAAGCTGAGAGGCAGGAAGAGAGAGAGAGGAGGAAGCAGCCTCCCCATTGAGCAGAGAGCCTGATGCGGGGCTTGATCCCAGGACCCTGAGACCATGACCTGAGCCAAAGGCAGAGGTCTTAACTCACTGAGTCACCCAGGCACCCTCCTTTTATTTTTAATGTATTCTTCTGCATCTTTGGAATCCCTCTGTGCTTGTACACAGCTTCTTTTGCCCCAAAGGTTTGTGTAGCTAACGACAAATTTTGGATGCCAAGTGCTTCCTGTTCAGCATGTGGAAGTTTGTTTTTTTTTTTTTTTTTTTTTTACATATTTAACTGACTGTGGTCAGCATAGTTAATTTTGTTCTCTCCTGTTTCCTTTTTACCTTGAGGATGGTTCTGTGGGAAAAACAAACAAACAAACAGAACAACAAAATGAGGAAGTCCAAATTTTAAGAGGGAAAAAGGTAAAAGGTCTCGGGGGTTGACTGTAAAGCTCTGATCATCGATATCTCTGATATCCCATGGTGTACATCTGAGTCTATGTGGACATCCCCAATTCTTTTGTTCTACCTTGCTTTATAAGTGGCCTCCTAATTTGGGTTACTCACATCACATAACCAACATGGAGAGAAACTCTCACAGCCTTAGATATATGGGTAGATCTCTACTGACAGTTAACATCCTCCTTTATTTCAGCTTAAGGTTTACACTCTCAGATATTTATAATGTGCACGTGTGGCTGTTTATTTAATTGAAAGTGTGTTAATGTTGTATAATTTTTAAGGGAGATACCAAGGAAAAATGATTTGACTTGTTCAACCGCCTTTTCTGAAAATATCTTTTTTCATGAAATGTTCACAAAAAGTAGTAAATAGTAAATTCATGATGATGTTCTTTTCTCTGCTTTTCACAAAGTTTTTACTGAGGCCTTGATGCCCTTCAGGCTTGTTCATCTTTCACTCGTTTTTAAGATTTGGTGTAAGGAAAAATGAATAAGTAACATCCATGTTAAATTTCAGTTTTACATAAGTTCTTCTGTGATAGTCTAATGTTAGACTTCGGTCTCCTGGTGGACTATTTTATTTGTGGATTCTCTCAGACCTACGTGCTGAAAACATTTACATATGCTGACCCATTTAATTTTTTAAATTTTTTTTGTTATGTTCAGTTAACCACTGTATAGTGCATAATTAGTTTTTTTTTTTTTTAAAGATTTTATTTATTTATTTGACAGAGAGATCACAAGTAGGGTGAGAGGCAGGCAGAGAGAGAGGAGGAAGCAGGCTCCCTGCCGAGCAGAAAGCCCGATGTGGGGCTCGATCCCAGGACTCTGAGATCATGACCTGAGCCGAAGGCAGCGGCTTAACCCACTGAACCACCCAGGCGGCCCGCATAATTAGTTTTTGAAGTAGCATTCAGTGATTCATTAGTGAAGTATAACACCCAGTGCTCATCACAACACATGCCCTCCTCAATACCCATCACCTTGTTACGCCCTCCCCCCACTCTCCTCCCCTCTGAAACCCTCAGATCATTTCCTGAGGTCCATAGTCTCTCATGGCTCATGTCCCTCTCAGATTTCTCCCCCTATGGATTTCCCTCCCTTCCCCTATGATCCTCTGTGCTCTTGCTTATGTTCCACATATGAGGGAAACCATATGATAATTGTCTTTCTCTGCTTGACTTACTTCACTTAGCATAATCCCCTCCAGTTCCATCCGTGTCAATGGTGGGAATGTGAGCCAGTACAGCCACTCTGGAAAACAGCCTGGAGTTTCTTCAAGATATTAAAAATGGAGCTAGCCCATTACCTAGCAATTGCACTACTGGGTATTTACACCAAAGATACAAATATAGTGAAAAGAAGGGGCACCTGCACCCTAATGTTCAAAACAACCAATACCACAATAGCCAAACTGTGGAAGGAGCCAAGATGCCTTTCATCACATGAATGGATAAAGAAGATGTGGTCCATATATACAATGATCTGTTTAATTTTTCATTCTGATGAGCTAAGTCACCAGTCAATGCACTGGTAAAATGGGATCAGTAGTGAATTAAGAAATGCAGAGAGAACTAGACCTTTTTCCTCTGTCCCCAAAAGGCTGTCTAACATCTAGACACTTCATGTAAAGGAGAATGGTACTGTATTTGCATCCCCTGTGTGGTTAGGACAATGACTGTAGGCATTATTGAAGGCTGGCCTGGAGCTATGTTATAAGAAAAATATAAGTCAATGAGAAGCTGAACCACAAGCTACAAAACATTTTTTATATTTACATCTTTTCTTTAAAGTTTTTATTTTTAATTTAATTTTATTTATGTATTTTTTAGAGCAGTTTTAGATTTACAACAAAATTGAGAGTAAGTTACAAACATTTCCCCCCACATATGCACAGTCTCCTCCATTATCAACATAACTTACCAGAATGGTACAATTTTACCAAAGATAAGACAATATTGACAAATCATAATATCCAAAGTCCACAGTTTCCCTTAGAGTTCACTTTTGGTGCTCTATACCCAATTTTTTTAAATTAACGTATAATGACATATTTTCATCATTCTAATATCACAACAAGTATTTTCACTGCCCTAAAAATTCTCTGGGCTCCCCTTATTTATCTACCTGACACAAACTTCTGGCAGCCACTGATTATTGTCCCCATGGTTTTCCCTTGTCTAGAATGTCATGTATTGGAATCATACAGTGTGTACTCTCCAGGTTTTGTTTGTTTGTTTGTTGTTGTTGTTGTTGTTTTATAATCAATTAACAAACTGAAGGAAATTTACTTCCAAGTGTGGGCAACTATGAATAAAGCTATTATAAACATCTGTAGGCACTGTACCATTTTGCATTCCAATAGGAATGAATGAAAGTCCCCATTGATCCACATCCTTACCAGCATTTGGTTAACCTGTTTTAGATTCTGTTCATTCTAATACGTGTATCAAGGCATCTCACTCATGTTTTAATTTGCATTTCCCTAATGACGTATGATGTAGAGAATCATTTCATAGGCTTATTTGCCATCTGCGTATACCTTCATTGGTAAGAGATTTATTATGGTCTCTGGCTCATTATTCAATTGGTCAAATCAGCCAACAATTTTATTGTTGAATTTTAAGAGTCCTTTGTATATTTTCAACAACTGTCTTTTATCAGACATATCTTTTGTGTATATTTTCTCCCAATCAGGTTTTTCTTCTCATTCTCTTGATACTACCTTTTGCGAAGTAGAAGTCTAATTTTAATGAAATCTAGCTTATTCATTATTTCTTTCATGGATTGTGTTCTTGGTCTTTTATCTAAAAATGCATCACCGTGCCCAGGTCGCTTAGGTTTTGTGCCAGGTGATTTTCTAGAAGGTTTATAGTTTTGCATTTTATGTTTGATCTATGACTGATTTTGAGTTACTATTTATGAATAGTGTAAGGTCTGTGAGTAGATTCTACTGTTTGTTTTTGTTTTTTGCATGTGAATGTCGAGTTATTCCAACATCGTTTGCTGCAAAAGTATCTTTGCTTTGTTACATTTCCTTGTTCCTTTATCAATAATTATGTGGCTATATTTATGTCAGTCTATTTCTAGACTCCCTGTTCTGTTTTGTTGCTCTGTTTGTTCTCTTTACAATTGATTACTACTATAGCTTAGGTTAAGTCTTGAAGTTGAGCAGCATCGATCCTCTCACTCTCTCTTTCCCTTCAATACTGTGTTGGCTATTGTGGGTCTTTGCTTTTCTATATAAACTTTAGAATCATTTTGACAATACCTACATAATAAGTGGCTGAGATTTTGATTGGGATTCGATTCAATCTATAGATTAAGTAGGGAAGAACTACATCTTAATAACATTAAGTCTTCCCATGAACATAGGATGTTTCTCCATTTATTTAGCTTTTCTCTGATTACGTTAATAAGAGTTTTATAGATTTCTTCATGTAGATCTTAAACATATTTTACTAGACTTATACTTAAGTATTTCATTAATTTGTGTGCTAATATGAATGTCATAATATTTTTAATTTCCAATTCCACTTGCTTATTATTCATGTATAGGAAAGCAATTGACTGTTTTGTATTAATATTGTATTCTACAATCTTGCTAAATTGACTGTTTTGTATTAATATTGTATTCTACAATCTTGCTAAATTGTGCATTAGTTCCAGTACTTGTGTGTGTGTGTGTGTGTGTGTGTGTGTGTGTGTGTGTGTATTCTTTTGGACTTTCTGTAAGCCATTCATGTCATCTGAAAACAAAGTCAGTTTTATATTTTTCTACTTTCTGCTTTTACTTCTTTTTCTTCTCTAATTTCATCAGCAAAGGCTAACAGTATGATGCCGAAAATGATGAGGGGTGAGGGGATGTTCTTGCCTTGTACCTGATCTTGATTGGAAGTCCTCAAGTTTCTCACCAGGATGTATGATGTTAGCTATAGATTTTTTGGTATGGGCTCATTACCAAATTGAATTAGTCCATGCTGTTCCTAGTTTACTGTGAGCTTCTATCACAAACGGTTGTTGAATTTTGTCCAATTATTATTTTTACATCTATTGATATGATAATGTTATTTTTCTTTTTTACTCTATTAATATGATAAATTACATTAATTGGATTTCACATTTTTTTGAAGATTTTATTTATTTATTTGACAGAGAGATCCACAATGAGAGAGGGAACAGAAGCAGGGAGAGTGGGAGAGGGAGAAGCTGGCTTCCTGTCCAGCAGGGAGCCTGATGTGGGGCTTGATCCCAGGACCCTGAGACCATGACCTGAGCTGAAGACAGGGGCTTAACAACTGAGCCACCCATGTGCTCCTGGATTTCAAATGTTAAACCAGCTTTGGATACCTGGGATAAATCCTACATGGTTGTGATTTATAATTATTTTTATTCCTTGTCAGATTCAATTTGTTAATATTTTGTTGAGGATTTTTGTATCTATGTTCATAAGATAGTCTATGGATTTATTTTTCACTCTCTCCGCTTTAATAATTTAGGGTGGCGTACTTGCTTAAATCTGTCTTTGTATTTATCACTTCATATATTCTTTTATAAGTCTTGCTTTCAAAGATGAATTGGTCAATCTACCTTTGCAGTATGAGGGAAGAGCAAGCAAATATGTTGAACTGCTTGCCTGAAATCCCAAGTAGAAGAAAAAAATAAGACTGATAAATAAACAGACACAGTACAGATACATACACTGAGGACTTCCTTTTCAAAACAGGTTATTTTTTTAAGCATCTTATGTGTTTTTCTTCCCCAACCCCCTGGGAGCACCACTTTTATATTTAAAAAAATAAATAAATAAAAGAAAAAAAAGAATAAACCTGTGATGGTAGAAGAATTTTGGGGGAAGAATCTATCATCCTGTTTCTATAAGGCACTCTCATAACTGCTGAGAATGAAGATGCTGATTCTTTGTCTGGAACATTTTGAACAGTGAAAACCTACTCATCCTTTAAATCTCATTTCAATGGTTTCTTTCAAGACTCTTTCCCATACCCCTCAGACCTGGTAACGGAAAAAGCCTTACTGTCTTTGTCAGCAACAAAATGTCAGTTATAATGTCTCCTCTTTCATTTATAATTTTGTTCAGTTGAGTCCTCTCTCTTTTTCTCTCTACTTGTTTAGCTAAAGTTCTGTGAATTTTGTCTTTTCAAAAAACCAACTCTTAGTTTCAATGATTTGTTCTATTGTCTTTCTAATCTTTATTTCATTTATTTCTGCTCTAATCTTTATTCTTCTTTTTCCTTCTGTGGACTGTTTTTCCTTTTCTAATTCCTTGAGGTATAAAGTTGTTTACCTGAGATCTTTGGGTTTTTGTTTGTTTGTTTGTTTGTTTTACTATAGGCATCTATTGCTGTAGGTTTCCCTTTTAAAATTGTGTTTGCTACATGTCACAAGTTTCAGTATTTGTGTTTTCATTTTTTTTCTCAATATACTTTCTGATATCTGTATATCAGAATTGATATACAGATTCTGTATATTGATATACAATTCTGTATATCAGAATTGAATAACTCCTTGGTTATTCAATTTTCAGCCATTTGTACATTTTCAATTTTCCTGCAGTTACTGATTTCTAGTTTCATATCACTATGTAGAAAAAGACAGAGATAGGATTTCTTAAGTGTGTTAATCTAACCTGGACAATATCCTTATGCATGTCATGAGAAAGATGTATACTGTGGTAGTGTTGGCTGGAATCTTCTGTGTATGTGTGTTAGGTCCATTTGATCTGCAGTGTTATTCATGTCCACTATGTCCTTACTAATTTTCTGTGTGGATATTCTATCCAATGTTGAAAGTGGGGAACTGAAGTCCTCTGCTATTATTATATCGTGTCTATTTCTCCTTTTAGACCTGCTGATATTAGCGATATACATACCAATATTATAATATTAAGAAATTCTGAAATTGGACTATATATTTCCCCTTACCAGTAAAATACCCTTTCCTTTTAATTTGTTGTTGTGGTGGTGGTGTTGTTTTTACTTAGTATCCTTTCACTGAAACTTGAAGAAATCTCTCTAGCATTTCTTGTAAGGAAAGTCTAGAAATGAATTCCCTTAGCTTTGTTTGACAATGTTTTTATTTGTCCTTCACTTCTGGGGAATAGTTTGCCAGGTATAGTGTTTTTGTTTGGCATTTTTTTCTTTCAGGACTTTGGATATACTCTCCCACTCTCTCCTGGCCTGCAAGATTTCTGCTGAGAAATTTACTGATCACCTTAAGGAGATTACCTTTTGTGTGATTAGTCATTTTCTTTTTGCTGCTTTTAAAATTCTCTTCTTATCTTTGACATTCAAGGTTTTGATTATAACATTTCTCAGAATAATTTTCCTTCATTTATCTTGCCTGGAGTCCTTTGAACTTTCTGTGTCTGGATTTCCATATTACTTCTGAGATTTGGGAAGTTTTCAGTATGTATGTATGTATGTATGTATTTGATTGATTTTGAGAGAGAGAAAGTGAGAGAATGAGGTGGAAGAGCGGCACATGGGGAGAAAGAGAGAATCCTTAAAGAGACTCCCCATTGAGCATAGAGCCCAATCTAGGGCTTGATTCCAGGACCCTGAGATCATGACCTGAACCAAAATCCAGAGCTGGCCACTTAACCAGCTGAGCCACCCAGGTGTCCATCAGCTATTACTTAATTAAATTAACTTTCTACCCCCCTTTTCTCTCTTTTCTCTTTCTGGGAATCACATGATGTGAATGTTTGTTATCTTGGTCTCTCATAATTCATGCAAGCTTTCTTTATTCCTTTCCTTCTGCACCTCCCCGCCCCCCCACTCCATTTCTCTAACTGGCTAATTTCAAGTGATCTTTGAGTTCACTTTCTTCTGCATGATCAAGTCTATTATTGGAGCAATTTTTTTTTAATTTCCTTTTTTAAACCTCTCATTTTGTTCATGTGCTATTTATCTTATTTCACATAGTTGTCTATTTGTGTTCTCTTTTATTTCATTGAGTTTCCTTAAGGTGTTTATTTTGGATTTTTTTTTTTTTTTTTTTTTTTTGGTCAGGCAAATTATAGATCTGTATTCCTTTGGGGTCTGTTACTGGACCTTTATTAGTTTCTTCTGATGGTGTCATATTTGCCTGGTTTTTCATAATCTGTGTAAATGTTGCATAGTTTGTACTTCAAAGAACAAATACCCCTTTTAGTCTTTAGACTATTTTCAGCAGGTAAAGACTTTCCTATCTGCTCCACAGGCCAGTGAGATTACTTCTTGAGTTGTGCTCATGCTGGATTGGAGCCAGTTACCGTGCTGTCACTTGATCTGCAGTGAGATCCATGACTGATTGACTTGTTATCTTGGGCTTGGGTGCACATGAATCTGTTTGGTCCCTGGCTGGATAGGACTGTCAACAGTATCTTGTTCAGTAGGGTGGAGCTGGGACAAGAATTTACTTTCAGCTTCATAGTTGGGTCCTGAGGCAGTGAGCCTTTTACCTAGTTCACAGCTGGTGTGGTTTCCATCAAGTCCCTGGAAGGGGTGCTGCCTGGTCCTTGGGTGGGATTCTGAATCAACAGGACCAGCCCTTGTGACTAAGAGAGACAGAAAGTCTGCCCCAGGGCTATTCAGATTGCACAGCCAAGATTGAGGTCTATTGGGATGCCCTGGCTCAGTCAGTTAAGCACCTGCTTTCAGCTCAAGTGGTTCTGGGATTGATTTCCCACATTGGGCTCCTTGCTTGGCAGGCAGCCAGCTTCTCCCTCTACCTGCTGCTCCCCTTGCTTGTGTGCTCTCTCTCTCTCTCTCTTTCAAATATCAAATAAATAGATAAATTTAAAAAAAAAAAAAAGATTGAGGTCTGTAAATATAGCTCTGAAGGCATGGATAGGTATGTCACCAACCAGGTTCATGGGTCAGCTAAGACTGGTCCCTGATAGTGACTGGAGGGGCTAGAGCTATATATATATCCTTTCAGGATCTCCAGGGGCATGGATAGCAATGTTTCTGACTGGTCTTCTGGACCAGAAGTATTGCTCATGGACTGTGGCCTAGAGAGGCTGGAAGTGAGTGTAGGGTCTTTCAGCATCACTGGGAGGATAGGTTGAATTGTCTATAACTAGATCCTTCTGCTGGCAAGTCTTATGTCCAACTGTAGCTGTGAGGAGACTGTAGCCAAGTACAGTGCTTTTCAGGATGCCTCAGGTTGCAAGGAGAAGTGTTGCCTGCTGAATCTTTCTGTTTGCAGGACTGTACATGTACTGCAGTTGGGAGGAAGTACAAGACTCTTTCAGAATCTCTGGGGTTGCAGATGGGGGTGTCTGCCACTGGGACCGTGGGCCCTAAGAACTGATGGCACACTAGTGTGAGAGGGTTAAAACCATATATAGGGATTTTTCAGGATCTCTGGGGACCTAGACAGGAATTTCTCCAGCCTGGTCACTGTTTCAACAGGGATGCTTGTGGGCATTGACTAGTAGGAGCTGGAGCCACATATAGGACCATTTCAGGGTCTCAGTGTGTTCAGTTGTGAGTGTCTCCTCTTATTTCCTCTTCTGGCAGAACTACTGGCAGACTGTGGCTGGGAAGGCTGCAGCCCAATTACACATCCCTTTCAGAATCTACAGTCTGACTGAGTCAGAAGAACTTATCTCCAGGGACTCCTGGACCATGTCTGAGTGGGGTTGGAGTTGGTTTGCAGGTCACTTTAGAGTTCACAGCTGAGACAGAGGTCTGTATTTATATTCCCTGATGCATAGGTGGGCATGACTTCTCCTGGGTCTCTCGCTCTATGGTGCTGATCCCAGAACCAAAGCCAACAAGGCTATAGCCAATTATTCAGAGGTATGGAACTATTTCTAGGTCTATAGCCAAGATCATGGTTTGTGAGTCTGCCACCTGGGTGTGAGACTGCTTTCTGAAGATGTCTCTCCTTGGTCTTGCAATGAAACAACAGTTTCACGATCTCCTACTTGGATCTCAAATCTCCCATGTAGGTACTTATGTCTGTAGATAGATACCAAATTACTGTTGTTATGAAAAGTTCTTCCAAGTCCAGTGTATCTTCCATCCATTCATTCTTTTTCCAGAAGAGCTTGATTTTATGAATGTGAATTGCTCTAACATTTACAAACAATGGACTACAAAAATTTTGACCCAATCCCTTGTTTGCTCTTTGGAGAAAGTAAAAGATTACCCAGAATATGAATGCACTGGAAAATCAGGATTTCCCCCACCCCACTCATTCTGGTGAATAAGTATCATTACATTTATTTAATTATATTTTGTCCTTATTGCTTAGGACCACTATAGAAAAGCATATGTTTATTAAAGAATTGTTGATAGAGCACCTGCTTTGTACAGGTACCCTTCTAGATGAGAACTCTGTTCTTGTGGTTTACATTCTAGCAGGAGAAGACAGACAGTAGGCATAAAGTGAATAAATACACAGAGTAAATAAATACACAAAACTGGATAGTATATTTGAAGGACAAAAATGCCACAGAATTGGAAAACAAGAGTGTAAAACAGGGAAGGAGAGAGAAGAAGTCTGACTGAAATTTTAAATAAAGTGGTTATAGGAGGCCATATAGAGAAAATTACATCTGATCAAAAACTTGAGGAAGATGAACAAGTGAGTGGTGATAACACCTGGGGACAGAGCTTTCTCAGTGGAATGACCCTACAACAGAAGTGTGCCTGACACTTTCTGGGAACAGCAAGGAAGGAAATGTGGCCCAGGAGACCCGCGGTATCAGAAGAACAATACAAGATGTCAGAAGGTGACAGGAGTCCAGGTAAATGTGGCTTCTTAAACCATTGTAAGGAAGTAGCATCTATTCTGAGTTAAATGTTACACCATTGCAGGGTTTTGAAAAAGGAGTGGTATGCTGAATATTTATGTTTTAACAGGATCACACTTGCAGTTGTGCTGCGAATGCTCCCTGTGTGGTATGGGGAGTGAATACCAGTTAGGAGGGGAAGGCAGAACTCCAGGTGACATGGTGATAGTCATGATCACAGGACTAGTCACAGACCAGGTAGAGGAACTGGATGCATTTTGATGAAATAATTGACAACATTTCTTATTGGTTTTGGATTTAGAGGGTGAAAGAAAGTGATGGGTCAAGGATGACCTCATGGTTTTTGTCAAGAACAATGAAAGAGAACAAAGGACTGGGGTATGGCATTGGAGAAAGTGGCTGCTGGAGGAGGGAGTGTTGTACTCACGAGAGTTCTTCTTTGCACTTGGCATAACTGAGATGTCGGAGATATCCAGCAAGGCATGACAAAAGGCAGCATCTCAGGGAGAGGTGTGAAACTAGGGTATACATTTGGCAGACAACAAATATTTCCTCAATATAATTTTGGTATTGGAATAAGATGAAAAAAATCTACATTAGTGGGCCCAGGGTGAGATCCATAGTTAAAATTCATATATTATGGCAAAACAAAAGTCTGTCAGGGTAAGTGTTCATGGAAGTAAAGCAGAATAAGAAACTGTTTTTGTTCCATAGTTGTTTTTTATCTTCTTACATTAACCTTCAAAAACGCAATTAAATATATTTGTATATACTTTATATTTTGAATGTATTTTAAGATATTGTATACCTTAATATATTTATTGAAATGAGTATATTTGGAGATTAATTTTTAATAAGTATATATGCATATGCTTTTCAGAAGTTCCAAATAAGAGTAATTTTTATCCATGAAAAACCTAAGGATGTAAGTGGGCTTAAATTTTTACTGTCACATTTTACTTCCTTCAACACTAGCTTTCTAATTCAAACTCAATGTTTTTTTCTTCTATTGATTAAATATTATATTATGAGACCATAAATAAACTCTGGTGTTTCTTTGAAAAAATGGATTTAATACAAAGTGCATTCTGCTGCTAAATCTGGTAAGGAATAAGGCACATGGTGAGCTTAAAGCAATGACAGAAAGTGAGAAAACATGGTAGACACAGCCTGGTGTACCGAACAATTTTTAATCTGCTACTATATCATTACATTGCATAAAATGGAAAACTATAAAAGCTAAAAGTGTTTCTCTTAATAGAGCAGTGCTGACTCTGTAATTTTTTGGGTACAAATCAATGGATCGAGGGTTGAAGATCTATAAACTAGAGAAATGTGGACCCTCAGAAAACAGAAATTCCTTTTGAAATCATAGGTCTTTGTTTCCTTTACATTGGTGAGGGTCTGCCCTGCCATATGCCATGATCAGGTGGTTTCTGAGGCAGAGATATTATTGGGCTGTGACATACAGTCATGCTCGTGATACTAGCTCCAGTCATTCCCTGGAATATGCCTCAGAGACCACAGAACTGAATGATCCAAAGTAGCTAGAACCAGCAAAGAACAAAAGGGTTGAGCACATTCTGTCATGAAAGGTAAACCTGTCCAAGGAAAATGCTGGCTGGTAGTGACATTCCTTTCTATGCAGAGCAGGCATGCCTGATTTCTGAAAAGGGCTTAGTGCTTGAAATTTTCTTTGAGCAGAATGTTTGAAATCATGCAAGCTGGAGTGGCAAATAAGGCAAAACCATTCCCCACATGTAGAAAAATCAGCAGAAGCTTTCAAACATATGACTTATGAAACGACACAGCTGGGATTCTTTTTAAGCTGTGTGTCAAGCTATTACTCAGAGCACTGAAGATGTGGTTTTGCTTCCTGCTATGTTTCTCTGAAAAGCAGCTGAAAAGAACCAACTGGCTGCATTCAAATTGTGGAGAGAAACATAAAAAATGGTATATGCTATTCAATCAGGAATTTCTCTGCTTTTATTGAAGCTGCAGCCTTTGTTATTAGTCAAAATTACAATGAAAATACTACCACTTAAGTAAGTCATTGACGCTTTGTAGGCCCTTATGTGACATGTAGAGGTTGGCAACATAACAAAGTAGTGGAGAGAATATGATTTCAGGTCAAAGAGCTTGGATTGCAGGACTCAATCCATGAGTTTCTTGTTAAGAGAAATGAATTTTATCAACTTTTAAATAGGGCATAGTAAGAATACAGACCAAATAGTATAGGCATTTTTATGAAGAGTGAGAAAATATTTGTAAATATTTATTTCTGAAATGTAATCTCTCAATATCTCACAACCAGTAGGGCTACTATAAAAGGGTTGGTGAAAATGTGGAGAATGTGGAATCCGAGTGCACTGTTGGTAGAAATGTGAAATGGTACAGCTGCTGTGGAAAACAGTTTGACAGTTCCTCAAAATATTAAAAATAGAATTACCATATCATCCAGTAACTCCACTTCTGAGTATATACTTCAAATAACTGGAATAAGGGTCTGTACACCATTTTTGGTATCTATACACCCATGTTCATAGCAGTATTTTTCACACTAACTAAAAGGTAGAAGCAATCCATGTCCATTGACAGATGAATGGATAACCAAAATGTGGTATGTGGATACAATGGCATTTCTTTTTTTTAAGATTTTACTTATTTATTTGAGAAAGAATGTGTGAGAGTGAGCATGAGCAGGGAGGAGGGGCAGGGAGAGAGAGAAGCAGACTCCCCGCTGAGCAGGGAGCCCAACACAACATGGGGCTCAGTCCAGGACCCTGAAATCATGACCTGAGCTAAAGGCAGACACTTAAGTGGCTGAGCCACCCACATGCCCCCCCATGCAGTGGAATATTATTTGGCATTAAAAAAGAGGAAATCCTTCCACATGCTACAACATGGATGAATCTCGAGAACATTTTGCTAAATGAGATAAGCAAGTTCTGAAAAGAAAGATTTTTGTATTGTTCTACTTATACGAGGCATCTGGTGTAGTCATATCTGTAAAGACAGGCTAAAGAGACCAAGCACATTTGTGGGTGCAAGGAGCTGGTGGAGGGAGCATTGGGAATTATTATTTAATAGGAGCAGTTTCAATTTGGGAAGATGAGTTCTCAAGGATGCATGGTGGTAATGTTTGCAAAACAATATGAATGTAATTAATACCACAGTATTGTGCATTTAAAAAATGGTTAAGATAATAAATTTTAAGTTATGAATATTTTACCATGTTAAAAAAGTTGGAAAAAAATGTGAAGTCTTACTGACATCACAGTTATTATTGTGGATCATTCCCTAGAACCTCATGAAGATTATTGCTGAAAATAGGAACCAACACATTGCTGCTGTTGGGTCAGAAATAATTAAGAAAGCTCACTGGCTTTGAGGCACAAGCCAGCAGTATTCAAAAAGCCAAAGACAAATGGTTGGAAGGGATAATTAGGACTCTGATCCCCAAGTGCACATTTTTTTAAATCTGCACAAAAGATAAATGGAAGTTTTGAACTTATGAATAAGGAAGTCCTAGTATGACTTTTTTAGAAGTAACCAAACATCTACTAAATAAATTTAACTTACTGTATTGGGTAGAACAGGTATTACATATGCATATTAAAAAGCCAATAGATACACAAAAAAACAGAGGGAAAATTATGCCTTCTTCTGCATTTCTTCCAGTCAAAATGTTATATCAAAAGGACGTTTAAAATATAGTCATTAATTTTAAAAGTTCCCCCCCGAGACTGTTAAAATATTTGAAAAGGATCCCATTCAGAAACAAAATCTATCTATCTATCTATAGATATGTATGTATATATGTAACTAAAAAACAAAACAAAAATTCAAACTGAAATACTACAAAATTCCACTAAATAAATTTTACTAAAATAATTAACAGAAATAATTATTCCACAAACTTGAAAATATAATTAAAACTATAAGATATATATACATGTACATGTGTGTATATACATATGTGTGTATTTATATACACATATATATTCACAGAAATGCAAAAATGTTAGGGTTTAACACAAACTCCTTTACCTCACAATCTTACTGGGTCAGGAGTCTGTCCACAGATTAGCTGGGTCCTCTGCTCAGTGTCTCCCAAGATGGAATCAAGGTGCTGACTAGGCTGAGTTGCTTTCTGGAGCACAGGGACCTCTTCCAACTTTATTTCTCTGTGGCTGTGGAACTGAGGGTCCAGGACACTCATGGTGGTTGGCTGGAGGCTGTCCACCATTCCATGCCATGGGGTCCTCTCCATTGGAAAATCACAACATGACTGGCCGTATGCATCTTCAAAGCCAGTTGCAGAGTCTCTATTTTCACCTAAGACATAATTTAAATTGAAAAGCTTAATTACAGTTATGCTATATGGCATCAACTTTGCTCTAGACTGTTGGTTAGAAACAAGTCACAGGGCAACCCATATTAAATTGGAGGTGATTACACAATTGTGTGAGTCATTGGGAGTCGCTTAGGGTGCCTCTGCCACCCATGGTAAAGGCACAAACTATCTAGCAAATTAAAAGAACAGAATACCAAAAAAAATAATAATAATAATAATAACAAATTAAATTAAAAAATAAAAGAACAGAATACAATGTCACCATAGATAAATAATAAGACCCCCAAAAGTCTTAGGCTGAAATAAATCCACAATTAAATTATCTGAAATGACAATAAATCATTTTTGACTTTAAAAATAAGATGAAGAGGAAAACATTCAAGAAATCCTTAGGTGAGTTTTAGCTAAACCAAACCAAAAAAAGAAAACAAACAAACAAAAAAAAAACAAAAACAAAAAAAAGGAGTAGCTCTAATTGCTATTATGTGCACCCAAGAAACTTGAATATAATGTATTACATGGTTTTTTTTAAAAGATTTTATTTATTTATTTGACAGAGAGAGATATCACAAGTAGGCAGAGAGGGAGGAGGAAGCAGGCACCCTGCTGAGCAGAGAGTCCAATGCGGGTCTGGATCCCAGGACCCTGAGATCATGACCTGAGCCAAAGGTAGAGGCTTAACCCACTAGGTCTTATTTTTAGGATTCCGTTTTACAATAAAGCTTTTACTTATCGCGTATTCTGTACAGTTCCAGAGACAACTTAGTATCAGAGTAATTTGCATATGTCCAAGTTTTTCTCCTGACCTGATTACCCCTTTTTAATATAAATCCCATAACTCAAGAAATAGGAGTCTCAAACGAAAGGAAAACAAGTTCTCAGAATACTTGAAATTTTCCTGACTGTCCATCTTCTCTGCTGCATGCTCCTTTTTGTGTCAGCTATCACACCAGATATGAATGTAAAACAATTTATACAAATTTTTAGAATACCAACAAGAACAGAGGAACAATGTACTTACTTGGGGTTCATCCAAAAGAAGTCAGTGGAAAGACATCAATTGGAGCATAAATGCATTCTAGAGAAAAAGAAGGAAGACAGCTTAAGCAAATTACTGTTGTTAAAAGAACATATTTTTTAGCTACAGTAATTTCAGTGATTCAAAATTAGTAACTTTCTCTGTTGTTCTCTTCAGGGCTGTGCCCTGAAAGCTGAACTAGATCAAGCATGCATGGAACACTGTTGAAATAAGAGTAAGAAACATAAGAGTGTAAAATCACAAGGACCTGCTGTTCTGATTTTTTTAAAATATTTTATTTGACAGAGAGAGAGAGAGAGAGAGAGAGGGAGAGAGAGCACAAGCAGGAGAAATGGCAGGCAGCAGGGGTACAGAGAAGTAGGCTCCCCCCCATAGAGCAGGGAGCCCAAAGTCAGGCTCGATCCCAGGACCCTGGGATCATGACCTGATGGGAAGGTAGTTGCTTAACCAACTGAGACACTCAGGTGCACCTGCCGTTCTAGTTCTTGTTCCCACTGCTAGTGCAGGTACATCCATGATCCCTGGTAACATCCTTACTAGCATTTATCCACCCATGAGCAGACACTGACTTTACTTTGCAGATTTCCTTTTTACCAGGCAATGGTAAACCAGCATTGTATGTCAAGAATCATTACCTCTCCTTGGAGCATTAGTACTTGGTACAAAGTACAAAAGAGTAACAATAAGCTTGATAAATTGGGTACATCTTCTGGGCTAGAGCATTAAGCACTGCCATTTCTATTCATAATCTCAGTTGGCACTCATGACATCTTTACAAAATAACTATTACTGCAATCCTAGTGGAGAAGGCGAGGGGGAAAAGATTATAAGGTTTTTAGACTCTAGTAATAGCTAAATGAGCAATAAACATAAAGCAAGAAACAAAGAGCAATTTGGACATTTTAGTTCAGGGAAGCATTCACTGATAAGTTCTTATGAGTTTTACTGAGGAACATACTATGTGAAGAAACACAGCACTTCTAAACTATCTAGAGTAAATGACTTTTTTTTTTTAATTCCAGTCATTGCCAATAATATTCTTGCAAAACACAATGAAATGAAAGTTAAAATATCAGACATAGATCAATAAAATAATGGTAAATCAAATTTCAATAGCATACATTCTTTGAAGAACTATATAATTTTCTGAAGGAAAAACTCTTTAATGATATAGAGTTAATCTAATAATAAACTTAGAATATTTGAGAAAATGTTTCACTATATACCACATCAGAAAATTATCTACAAATACTATTTCTCCAAAATTATTATTAATAAAAGTTTAGGAACAGGTAGGTAGTTTAAGGTTATATTTTTCCCCCAAATCTTGCTTTGGATAGATCAATGGAGATTTTTAATCACATGCAATAGGAAGTTATCACTCTTTTGAAAATGAAGCTACGCAGATGGGTGTATTCCTAAACAGAAAGAATGGAGAAAGGACCTAAGAGAGGAATATGAGTTCATTCTAAGGATACAATACGAGGTTGTCTCTAACAATTTGTACATGATAATTGAAAAACTGAAATTTTGCATTATTGAATTTTCAATATTGTAATTGACAGTTTTTGATTGAAATTGCTATTGCAGTCAAACCCACATACAAGGAAACTGAATTAAGCCTACAAATGTTGTTAAGTAATATCACTCCCTGGTGAACCGCAGGATGAATTATTTGATACATTTACTCTCAGATAACTTATAGATTTTATATATTTTATGCACTTGTTGGAAAAAAGCCAATTAAATATTGGATGACATCTGCCAAAATAAGTATTATGGTTTAAATATATTTGACATTGTGACATTCTTTCTGAAATTGATGAGGTTGCAGAGCTAATTGTCTGTTGAGTCCACTTTTACAATATGAAAATAAAACCTTACACTTAGCATTGAAGAAAACCCATATGATATTCCATTGAATAGCAGGAAGGGGTAGTTTAAGTTTATCAAAACTGTGTTTAAATAATTAAGGTAGATTTGACCCATTAAAATATGTAGAAATTGTAAAGTAGAGTGCAATGCATTATGCTAAAAATATGAAAGATACATTTTGAGACTATTAATTCTGATCCTTTTTATTAAGATACAAGCCATATACCTATATAAAAATAATTTAAGGATCATGTAGGTTTATAACAACTTCCCCCATATTGATTTGTGTTGAAGTTTGAATGAAGAATATTAATTTTGATCTTACAAATATCTTTGAAGGCACCTGAATTTTCCTTGAATTTTAAAGCTGATAAAACAATGTTTCTCACACTTTACTCAACATCTGGGCTCTAATACATTAAATGCTAACTTTACACGTGGTTAGTTTAGCAATTTGGCTTTGGGAAGAACATATGACACTAGGTATCCCTAGTGTATCCACAAGGGTAATTCCTTCTATTTTTCCAAAATCATTACCTGTGATTTGTCTTAGTTTAGACTGGGTTGCCCAGAAAGCAGATGTTGAGGCCTTGATGGAGAACCACATTCCCAGGGAGCAGCAGAGAGGGACGGATTGAGGCAGGACAGGTGGGAGATCATTTTGGAATGTACCATCGAACCTAATCACTACTAAGTGCAACGGACTTTTGTTTCCATAGCATATTCCCAAAGAAGCTTCATTAAAGGCTTCTTGAAGTCTTCTATGGTGGGAGGAAGAAGAAGAAGAAGAAGAAGAAGAAGAAGAAGAAGAAGAAGAAGAAGAAGAAGAAGAAGAAGAAGAAGAAGAAGAAGAAGAAGAAGAAGAAGAAGATGATGGAGCTGGTCATTAGAGCAGTAAAAATTGAAATTTGAAATTGAAAGAAAAGAAAACCATTTAAAACATCATCAAAAGGGAAGTAAATAAAAAAGAAGAGAAATACTGACTTAGATTTTCATTAATTTTAACAAATTTGCCATACTATACTACAAAGCTGTGATCACAAAGACAGCATGGCACTAGCACGAAAACAGACACATTGATCAATGGAACAGAATAGAAAGCCCAAATATGGACCCTCAACTCTATGGTCAACTATTCTTTGACAAAGCAGGAAAAAATATCCAATGGAATAAAGTCTCTTCAATAAACGGTTCTGGGAAAATTGGACAGCTATATACAGAAAAATGAAATTCGACCATTCTCTTATACCATATACAAAGATAAACTCTAAATGGATGAAATATCTCAATGTGAGACAGGAATTCATAAAAATCCTAGATGAGAACCACTTTGACACTGGCCACAGCAACTTCTTTTAAGACACGTTTCCAAAGGCAAGACAAACAAAAGCAAAAATGAACTTTTGGGACTTTATCAGGATAAAAAGCTTCTGTACAGCAAAGCAGAGACAGTCCTTGGAGTGGGAGAAGATATTTGCAAATGACACTACAGACAAAGGGCTGACATCCAAGATATATAAGGAACTTCTCAAATTCAACACCCAAAAAATAACTAATCAAGTCAAAATATGGGCAGAAGATAAGAGACAGACACTTCTCCAAAGAAGACGTACAAATGCCTAACAGACACATGAAAAAACGTTCAACATTACTAGCCATCAGGGAAATTCAAATCAAAACCACACTGAGACAGTGGCAAAAATTGACAAGACAAGAAACAACAAATGCTGGAGAGGTTGTGGAGAAAGGGGAACCCTCCTACACTGTTGGTGGAAATGGAGGTTGGTATAGCCATTTTGAAGAGCAGTGTAGGGGTTCCTCAAAACGTTAAAAACAGAACTATCCTGTGACCCAGTGATTTCACTACTGGGTATTTGCTGCTATAAACATCGGGTGCATGTGGTCCTTCTTTTCACAACATCTGTATCTTTGGTGTAAATACCCCAAATGTCCATAATAGTCAAAATGTGGAAGGAGCCCAAATTCCCTTCAACAGAGAAATGGATAAAGAAGATGTGGTCCATATATACAATGGAATATTACTCGGACATCAGAAAGGAAGAATACCCAACATTCGCATCAACATGGAGGAACTGGAGATTATGCTAAATGAAATAAGTAGTCTATGGCCATACCACCCTGAACGTGCCTGATCTCGTCTAAATGAAATAAGTCAAACAGAGAAGAACAATTATCATATGGCTTCACTTATTTGTGGAACATAAAGAATAGCATGGAGGACATTAGGAGGAGAAAGGAAAAAATGAAGGGAAGGGAATCAGAAGGGGAGATGAACCACGAGAGACTATGGACTCTGGAAAAAGTGGCAGTGGGGGGATGGGTTAGCCTGGTGATGGGTATTCAGGAAAGCACATATTGCATGGAGTACTGGGTGTTATATGCAAACAATGAATCATGAACACTACATCAAAAACTAATGATGTACTATATGGTGACTAATACAACGTAATCAAAAAACAAATTAAAAAAAATAAGAAGAGAAATACTTAGATCTTCATTAATTTTAACAAATTTACCATATCAACATTAAATATTAATAGGGAAAATTGAGTGTGGGGTATATGTAAACTACCTTTCCAACTTTTCTCTATACCTAAAATGTATATAGAAAGTATATATATATATACACACATATATATATATAATTGCAATATTAAGTACATAGAAAAATTAGAAAGTTTGGAAATATATATGTAAAATAAAGGTAGCAAATATTTACATTGTGTAAAGCAAGCCACGATACTCAGGTGGTAGACCAGGACTTGATGCCAGTTTTGTGGCATTTGGTTAGTTATGCAACTTAATAAAGTTATAGATTCCTCATATGTGATAGAATGTGATTAGCTATAAAACCTGAATTCTTGGGGCGCCTGGGTGGCTCAGTGGGTTAAGCCTCTGCCTTCAGCTCAGGTCATGATCTCAGGGTCCTGGGATCGAGCCCCGCGTCGGGCTCTCTGCTCAGTGGGGAGCCTGCTTCCTCCTCTCTCTCTCTGCCTGCCTCTCTGCCTACTTGTGATCTCTCTCTCTCTGTCAAATAAATAAATAAAAAATCTTAAAAAAAAAAAAAAAAAAAACCTGAATTCTTATATCTATGTGAGAATATTTAAAGATCCAGCAAATTCTACTATTATTTAACCTGATAAACAATCATCTTATTATAGAGACTCAAAATAATATATTTTTATAAATATGGTCAAATCTTTGATAATGGGTGGATTGTCTAGGAACTAAAAATTAGTAGAACAAGTCATGAATCAGGGAAAAAAAATGAAACAAAACTAAGCCTACACAAAATAATTTAACCCCATTTAGCCATGTCTTCATTTTCTTTTTTATGTAGTCTAACATGTATGAAATGCACCATACATTTGTGTTTTTCTTTTTCTCCTAGCTAACATCTAGTGTTTTTTTTTTTTAATTTTAAGATTTCATTTATTTATTTGACAGACAGAGATCACAAGCAGGCAGAGATGCAGGGCAGAGACAGAGAGGAAGGGAAGCAGTCTCCCCACTGAGCAGACAGCCTGATGCGGGGCCTGATCCCCAGACCCTGAGATCATGACCTGAGCCAAAGACAGAGGCTTTAACCCACCGAGCCACCCAGGTTCCCCTAACATCTAGTCTTTATTCTTTTTTTTTTTTTTTTTTTTTTTTAAAGATTTTTTTATTTATTCATTTGACAGATAGAGATCACAAGTAGGTAGAGAGACAGGCAGAGAGAGAGGAGGAAGCAGGCTCCCCGCTGAGCAGAGAGCCCGATGCGGGGCTCGATCCTAGGACCCTGGGATCATGACCTGAGCTGAAAGCAGAGGCTTTAACCCACTGAGCCACCCAGGTGCCCCAAGTCTTTATTCTTTTTTATAAATTCTCCTCCTTGCCTTGGTTTCATCCTGTTTTGTGTGAAGAAATGTTTATTGTTAATATTATTTAATACTCAATTTGAATTTCTTAATTCCCACTTCAGTATTTGAAACTGGTTAACCATCCAGAAGACCTTCCCAAATTATGTTTCCTTCAAACTTTCCATTCAGATGTGAGGATGAGTGCGATATTCCTTTTCAAGTGTCAACTAGATCAAACTGATGACTTTCTATCAAGTTCATTATATGGAGCTATTTGATTTTTCATATGTCCCCTTTTCAGTGTGCTTTATCCTTTTGTATATAAACATTAATTTTGCATTCCCCTATTCTTTTATAAACATCCTGAATTATTTTAATGCCTATTCTATACAACAGGTTGTTTGAAATCCTTCTCCCTCTAACACAGCATGTTCTATTAACACTCCAGCTCATAAACATTTCTTTCAGACCTTGGCTTTTGGAATTTTTTTTAAATTAATTTTGATTAATATATATTTTCCTTATATTTGGGCACCCTAATATTCAGTGCCCTGTAACTAAACATCCCTTCTCTTCCCTTAACATGTCTGGACAGGCATATGTATAGTATATTCCCAGAGAATGACAACGATCATTTTTTTTTTTTTCCCACTTATCCGCCTTTTAGTTCATAAACAGTCTTGCATGGACATGGGGGAATCCATTCTCTTCCTCTGGCCTTCCTCCCTGCTTCCTTATTTATTCCTCTGGCCTCCACTTGCTGGATGTTGACTGCTTGCTATAAAATGCTGGTCTTTTAAAACTTCATTGTGGGGAAATCCTTATAACCCTTAAAAGAATTAACTGTAGGTTTTCAGAAACTTTAAAGTTCAGGTCTACTAGGCAAACAAACTTGTTTCTTTTTTTAAACACTAACTCCCACTCCAATCAAGCACACATTATGATTCAGGTTAATGTTAAGTGGTCAACTCTCTCATGTCTATTTTTATCCCTTTTCATGTAGTATATTCTGTTGTATATATACAACATAATTTAAGCAATTAAAAATTCATTAAAATACATCAGTTATTTCATATTCTGCCATCGACCAGGAATAAAGCAGTTCAAGAAAACACTTGGGCATGTCATGGTGTTATTCTTTTTTTTTTTTTTTTTAAGAAATTATTTTTATCATATATATATATTTTTTTTTATTAACATGTAATGTATTATTAGCCCCAGGAGTACAGGTCTGTGACTCGCCAGGTTTACACACTTCATAGCACTCACCATAGCACACACCTGCCCCAATGTCCATAACACAACCACCCTCTCCACCCCCACCCGGCAACCCTGTTTGTTTTGTGAGATTAAGAATCTCTTATGGTTTGTCTCCCTCCTGATCCCATCCTGTTTCATTTATTCCTTTCCTAGCCCCCCAAACCCCCCACATTGCCTCTCAAATTCCTCATATCAGAGAGAGCATATGATAATTGTCTTTCTCTGATTGACTTATTTCACTAAGCATAGTACCCTTTAGTTCCATCCATGTCATTGCAAATGGCAAGATTTCATTTCTTTTGATGGCTGCATAGTATTCCATTGTATATGTATACCACATCTTTATCTATTCATCTGTTGGTATACATCTAGGTTTTTTTCCATAGTTTGGCTGTTGTGGACATTGCTGCTATAAACATTTGGGTGAACATGCCCCTTCAGATCCCTACATTTGTTTCTTTGGGGTAAATACCCAGTAGTATGATTGCTTGGTCTTAGGGTAGCTCTATTTTCAACTTTTGAGGAACCCTCATACTGTTTTCCAGAGTGGTTGCACCAACTTGCATTCCCACCAACAGTGTAGGAGTGTTCCCCTTTCTCTGCATCCTCGCCAGCATCTGTCATTTCCTGACTGGTTAATTTTAGCCATTCTGACTGGTGTGAGGTGGTATCTCACTGTGGTTTTGATTTGCGTTTCCCTGATGCTGAGGGATGTGGAGCACTTTTTCATGTGTCTGTTGGCCATCTGGATATCCTCTTTGCAGAAATGTCTGTTCATGTCCTCTGCCCATTTCTTGATTGGATTATTTGTTCTTTGGGGGTTGAGTTTGATAAGTTCCTTATAGATTTTGGGTAGTAGCCCTTTATCTGATATGTCGTTTGCAAATATCTACTCATATTCTGTCAGTTGTCTTTTGGTTTTGTTAACTGTTTCCTTTGCTGTGCAAAAGCTTTTGATCTTGATGAAATCTCAATAGTTCATTTTTGCCCTTGCTTCCCTTGCCTTTGGCAATGTTCCTAGGAAGAAGTTGCTGTGGCTGAGGTCGAAGAGGTTGCTGCTTGTGTTCTCCTCAAGGACTTTGATGGATTCCTTTCTCACATTGAGATCTTTCATCCATTTTGAGTCTATTTTTGTGTGATGTAAGGAAATGGTCCAGTTTCATTTTCTGCATGTGGCTGTCCAATTTTCCCAACACCATTTGTTGAAGAGACTGTCTTTTTTTCATTGGACATTCTTTCCTGCTTTTTCCAAGATTAGTTGACTACAGAGTTGAGGGTCTATTTCTGGGCTCTCTATTTTGTTCCATTGATCTATGTGTCTGTTTTTGTGCCAGTACCATACTATCTTGATGATGACAGCTTTGTAATAGAACTTGAAGTCTGGAATTGTGATGCCACCAACTTTGGCTTTCTTTTTCAATATTCCTTTGGCTAGTCAAGATCTTTTCTGGTCCCATATAAATTTGAGGATTATTTGTTCCATTTCTTTGAAAAAGATGGATGGGATTTTGATAGGGATTGTATTAAATGTGTAGACTGCTTTAGGTAGCATAAACATTTTCACAATATTTGTTCTTCCAATCCATGAGTATGGAACATTTTTCCATTTCTTTGTGTCTTCCTCAATTTCTTTCATGAGAACTTTATAGTTTTCTGAGTATATATTCTTTGCCTCTTTGGCTAGGTTTATTCCTAGGTATCTTAGGGTTTTGGGTGCAATGTAAATGGGATTGACTCCTTAATTTCTCTTTCTTCTGTCTTGTTGTTGGTGTATAGAAATGCAACTGACTTGTGTGCGTTGATTTTATATCCTGAATTCCTGTACAAATTCTTACAGATTTTGAGTGGAGTCTTTTGGGTTTTCCACATAAAGTATATCTTCTGCAAAAAGTGATAGTTTGACTTCTTCTTTGCCAATTTGGATGCCTTTAATTTCTTTTTGTTGTCTCTGATTACTGAAGCTAGGACTTCTTGTGTTATGTTGAGTAGCAGTGGTGATAATGGACATTCCTGCTGTGTTCCTGACCTCAGCAGAAAAGCTCTCAGTTTTTCCTCATTGAGAATGATATCCACTGTGGGTTTCTCATAGATGGCTTTGATAATATTGAGATATGTGCCCTCTATCCCTACACTGTGAAAAGTTTTGATCAAGAAAGGATGCTGTACTTTGTCAAATGATTTTTAAGCATCTTTTGAGTGTATCATATGGTTCTTGTTCTTTCTTTTATTAATGTATCATATCACATTGATTGATTTGTGAAAGTTGAACCAACCTTGCAGCCCTGGAATAAATCCCACTTGGTCGTGGTGAATAATCCTTTTAATGTACTATTGGATCCTATTGGATAGTATCTTGGTGAGAATCTTCCCATCTGTGCTCATCAAGGATTCATGGTGCTATTCTTGATACCCCACATTAAGGGATCAAGGACGGAATGACTCTGCCACTGAGTTCACAGAATACATAAACTCAGTAATATGGTTGTTGATTCACTTCTGCCCCTGTCATTCTTGAGTACACATCCAGTTGCTGGAATCAAGAACTGAGAACCCTGGCCACAAAGAAATCAGGGGAAGTTAGGTTTCATCTTCAGATTCATAAACCAGAATATTATATCAATGCTTTGCAAGGGTTTCATCAAATCTTTAAAACTCTCAATTTGGTGGGTGCAAGAGCTTGATTTTGCCACAGTTTTAGTAGATGACCATATGTAGCTTAAACACAGTAGAGTTTCTCACAGCTTTGAATTATCTTTATATAATTTAATTCACTTTTAAAGTCACATTATATTTAAAGGCTTAAATAAGCTTTGTTATTTATTATTACAAGTTGAGGAGGAAAGAAGACATGACAGAAGAGAGGTAGGTATTCACAAATTATGTAAAATTATGGGTATATTTGTTAGGGGAATAATATCTACTGTGTGTATAAACTACTAGATATTTTGAAAATTGATCAAGAAAAAAAGCTTTTTGAAATAGCTTGAAGCTCTTTTCTGTCAGCTTCTCTAAGTGATTTCAAGTGGTACTGCTCATTATGATACCCAAAGGAGATTGTTTTGGGAAATGGGAATTTATATGATGAAATGGAATAAAATGTATTGCACTCAATTTTCATTTCATAGCTATTATCCAACGTGGATAGTAGAGCTTCTAAAAGGTGGAGAAGAGAGGGCTTGCCTTTGACAAATAGGACCAATTTTTAAAAATATATTGTGCTTCTAAAGCCAGCAGCCAGGAGGAACAATGTCCACCCCTCCCACACACTATATCACATGAATTTCATTATGCTGATGCCATTTTAATGAGGATCTTGGGCAGGTTTTGAAAATTTCTACTGGATAAAAGAAATAGTCATCTGAAAAATCAGATATAATAATTAAGCTTCTGATTAAAAATGATAGATTGACTTTCTACATAGATAACTTTGGATTAGTCTTTCTTTTTTTTAAGATTTTATTTATTTATTTGAGAGAGAGAGAGAGAGAGAGAGAGAAATCACAAATGGTGGGACAGAGGAAGATGGAGAAAGACTCCCCATTAAGCAGGAAGTCCCAGGCAGGACTTGATCCTGGCATCCCAATACCATGACCTGAGCCAAAGGTAGATGCTTAACCCACTAGGTTACCCAGTTGCCCTGCTGTGAATGAGTCTTAAGTAAAGGCAGTAAATGTCATGCAGCAATATATATAATCCTTGTGGAAGTTGTAGAAGTATCTGTTTCTGGACTAAGATGAATAAGTCTGTATTCTCCAATATTGCCAGAGGCATTTCCATAACTTTTTTTAGAAAAAAATTTACATATTTAAGAGCTCTGTAAAATGCACTAGCATTATGGAAAAACTGCTGCAGAATACAAAGGGTCTGTTCAAATTAATAATTTAAAAGTTGAACCTGGAAGCATTTACCAGTCTCTTTACAATCACCACACACACACACACACACACACACACTGCAGAGAACTCCTTTCCTTTTCATCACAAGGCAGGAATTGAAAGTATTTCTCTCTTTAATAACTGACAATTTCTTTTATTTTTCATTGATAGCAACAAGATGTCTTGCCCCATCTGAAAAATAAGAACAATAATCTAGGTACAAAATCTGATGTTTGAGTCTATAGATCATTCCTGATGAACCGAGTACCATCTCCTCATAAAGACTGTGCTTCTGGGGCGCCTGGGTGGCTCAGTGGGTTAAGCCATTGCCTTCAGCTCAGGTCATGATCTCAGAGTCCTGGGATCGAGCCCCGCATCGGGCTCTCTGCTCAGCAGGGAGCCTGCTTCCTCCTCTCTCTCTGCCTGCCTCTCTGCCTGCTTGTGATCTCTCTGTCAAATAAATAAATAAAATCTAAAAAAAAAAAAAAAAAAAAAAAGACTGTGCTTCTTAGCTTTACAGGTACATTTGAGGTAGGTAATTTCTCCACATGGTCAGAAATGCAAATGAAATTAAAAGGCAAATAATGAATCATGGAACACCACATCTAAAACTAATGATGTACTTTTTGATGACTAACATAACATAATAATAATAATAATAAAAAAAGTTGTTTTTCCCTCAAAAAAAGAAAAAAGACTAGAATGTTATCTAAGGACAACAGAAAGATAAATAAAAATATTGCTATGTTAAAGCAAGCACAAAATAATTGACAAACTGATTTTCTTAAAAAAAAGACCTCATTTATTCATCAATCTTATCCTACTAAATTGTACAAAAAAGTGAGCATTCCTTAGCATACTGTTTTCTATGCTATTTGTATTTGGCTTGAGAAAGAAGATATAGGAGAAAGTACTGGAAAAAAACAGATTATATATCAAGTATTTATTAGTATCATTTATGTGTCAAATATTTGGGAAAAAAACATGGAAAAAAGGACATGCTCTTTTCTATAAGACTGCTTATCTCCTGTGAGTTGGCAAAAATGTAAACTTTCAATTAAATGATAAATTTTGTACCCTTGCAGGAAAAAAAAATGCATGTGTAATTATTCATGTTTTCACACGGAAGGCCACACCAGCTCATTGGGAAGCCAGGATTCATGCCTTCCTGTGATGTCAAGATTCTGTGTACACATGAAAGCACTAGAACTAGGAGTAGAAAGACCAGGCAGTAGTGTGTTCTGGGTAGAATGGTGGCTTGAACCAAAGCAGTGAGGAGAGTTTGGTTTGTATTTCAAATGTGTTGAAAATACAAGTAGAAGACCTGGATAGCATACAAACAAAAAATGTAGTGAATGTCCATAGAAACCAGATTCATCAGGATAGTTTAAATACAGAGGCTTAAATAAGGGGATTGTGTTGGAATTTAAGAGAAAAGTAAAAAAGGTTAAGGCATTCAGTTTCTAACAAAATTAGTTGCCATTCACATGGCTACATGTCTCAATGGAAGGAAATATTTTACCAAGAGTCTGAGAGCTGGGGATATAGAAAGAGAAGTGATAAAATGACAGTTATTGCTTAAGACAGAGCACAGAGTGACCCTCAGAGATAAGCATCAACTCTCTCTTCCTACTCTCAGTCTCCTTCTATTGGATGAGCACAAGAAGCCAACTGGCAAGACAACTCTCATAACAGAGTCCACAAGGCTGGTTTTATGGTACAGAATCAGGTAGACCAGATGGATAAGATGGAAGTGGCAAAAAACACAGCATACATATACACCAAAAACCAAGTCAAAATACAAATGACAGTAACTGATATCACAACAAATGACTAATTTTATAAAGAAATCTTGATAGTCAATAATAAAGTCAATAGAAAAAAGAGCAAAATATGAGTAGACCTTTCAGAGAAAATGAGATGTATAAGACACACATTATGAACTGATGCTTAACAACATTGAAATATAATATATAAAAATTAAAACTGTACCCAGTAAACATCCACCTATTACCTATCTTTCATCCTCAGAATAACCAGAGTTAAGTTTGTGAGTATACTTTTTTTCCCCCCAAGGCTGGATAGATTGGCTTACTTACATGTAAGTAGGAAGGCAAATTTCTACCAATTCCAAAAGGACAATTGTGTTCTCCCTCTGACTTGCTTCAACAATAAACCCAAGTTTCCAGCTCCCCTCTAGAAGGAGTTAGTCCACATATGTAGCACCCCAAGAGCTCCCACCTGAGAGATGGGACCCCAAGTTTCCTAACTCTGAGAATCAAGGTTTGTTTGTATGAGTCACATACAACTATAGCAGACAAGTAAGCAGTTGATAAACAGTCATGAGAGTACTTCCCTACAGCTGTAATTCTGGGCTCAGGGTAAAAGAAACAAGGAAAATGTCCACTTCCCAGATTCTCCTGGGAGGGTTTTGACTGTATCCTTTACTAGCTGCAGCCTGGGTGCCTAGCTTCTAAGCAGTCGGCATTTTAGTTCTGATGTGATATTCCTGAGAAGCCAACAGAACTGGTAGACACTTCCCCAAATTCTCTCTCTGGCTTTTGCCAACAATAAAATTGAGTCTCCTACTGTTTCCTAAAAGGAAGTTCTCTGCACATCTAGCATTCTAACTTTTGCAGCTGTCATCTGAGGCATGAGCCCTCCAATTGTTTGGTTCTGACAGCCGGTGGGAGTTGTCATTTATGACTTCCACAGGACAACATTAAATAACAAAAAGCAGTTTTTAAACTTGTGTGTAAGTACTTCCTGTAGGTATTCCCTCTGGGCTCAAGACAGAGGTAGCAGATAAAAATATCTTCCACTTTCTCCCTGAAGTGTATTTGACTTTATAAAATCTCACCTGCAGCCTTACAATATTGCTTCTAATTATCTTGAATGTGATTGCTGATAGCCTAAAAAGCTGGTTAGCAAATTCCTCCCATCTCCCATGGCTCATTCCAACAGTAAAATCAGGTCTCCAGCTTCTCCCTGAAAGGAGCTTGTCCAAATATGTACTACCTCAACTATTATGGCTGTCAGTGGAGGCACTGGCTCTAAAATCTCTCAGCTCTGAACGCTGATGGGACTTAACATTCATGAATCCCATGGGACCACACAAAACAACAAGGTGGTTATCTGGGTGCGCAAGCACTCCCAGACAGTTCCCTTATCTCAGCAAAGAATGAGTAAGAAAAACACCTAGCTCCCAGGTTCTCCCTGAGAAGGAGGGGCTATATTTCATATCTAACATCCTGACTTTCCCAGCTTATGTCTGCAGGTTGGGTTTCTCATTAGGCTGCCTCAGGGAGCTAAAGGGGAAGGCAGTTGGTAGTCTTTTGGAAGCCTGAACAGGAAAATATACCGTTGAGACACTGACATCTTGGCACATCCTCATTTATTGGGAGCTACTGAAAACAAAGATGGCAGCTTGGAAAATCACAAAAGATGGAATGGCAAATAGGACCTCAAGCCAGGATGATTGAAGAGGTTTATCACCCATAGGAGACCAGTCTGTCCAGGCTGGGAGAGGTGACTGTTTTATTTAATGCTCACAAAGCAACACAGAGTAAAGAAAGATGAAGAAACAAGGAGCTATGTCCTAAACAAAAGATAAATTTCCAGATAGTGACCTTAATGAAATCGAAATAAGTGATTTTTACCCACTAGAGTTCAAAATAATGGTGTTAAAAGTGCTTACCAATGTGTGAGCTAAATGATATTTTAACAAAGATAGAAAATATTGGGGTGCCTGGGTGGATCAGTTGGTTAAACTTCTGACTCTTGGGTTCAGCTCAGGTCATGATCTCAGGCTCATGAGATTGAACCCCTTGTTAGGCTCCACACTCAGTGCAGAGTATGCTTAAGATTCTCTACTTTTCTTCTCTATATGCCTCTGCTTGCAGTAGCTCACACTCTCTCTCTCTCTCTCTCGATCTCTAAAGTAATTTTAAAAAAAGAAAAAAAGAAAGTATTAAAAATACCAAGGAGATATGAAAAATATGAAAAGAAGGAAAAAGAAGAAAAAATCCCACAGAACCAACCTAAAGTTAGTAGAATGAAGGAAATAACAAAAATCAGAGGAAAAAAAAATGAAATAAAGACTAAAAGTCTTGACAGTAGAAAAGATCAATGAAACTAATAGTTGGCTTTTTTTAAAACAAACTGACAAACTTTAGTTAGACTAAGAATAAATATAAGAGAAGATTCAAGTAAATCAAATCTAAATGAAATAGACATTTTAACTGATAACATAAAATACTAAGGATCATAAGAGGCTACTGCGAGCCATTTTCTAACAACAAATTGGATTACCAAGAAGAAATGGATAAATTCCTGGTATAGACACCCTACCAGGACTGAATTATGGTAAAATAGAACATCTGTACTGACCAATTACTCATAAAGAAATTAAATTAGTAATAAAATTCTTCCCAACCAAGAAAAGTCCAGGACCAGATGGCTTAACATTGAATTGTACCAAACATTTAAAGAAAAAATAAGACCAATCTTTCTCAAATTCTTTCAACAAATAGAAGAGAACATTTCAAACTAATTTTGTGAAGCCCGAATTACCCTTATACGTGAAAAGAAAACTACAGGCCAATATCCCTGATGAAGGTAGATGAACAAATCCTCAACAAAATATTAGCAACCTTAATTGAACAGCACATTCAGAAGTTACACAACAGAATGGAGTGGCCTTTATTTCTAAGACAAAAGGATGGGTCAACATATGTAAATCAGTAAGTGTGATACAACACGTTAATATAATAGAGGACAAAAATCATATGGTCATCTCAATAAATGCAGAAAAATCATTTGATAACATTCAACATCCTTTCATGATCAAAACTCTCAACAATATAAGTAGAGAGGGGATGTATGTCAACATAGTAAAAGCCATATATGAAAAGCCCACAGCTATCATCAGATGCAAAAGTGAAAAGCAGAAATCTTTTCTACTAAGATAGAACATGACAAGTTGTCCACTCTTGCCACTTTTATACAAAGTATTGTTGGAAGTTCCAGCCAGAGCAATTAGGAAAGAAAGAGAAATAAAAGAGATCTTAATTAGGAAGAATTATAATTTTCCCTATCTGCAGATGACTTGATACTTAAGACTTCATCAAAAATTGTTGACACTAATAAATAAACACAGTAAAGTTGCTGATACAAATATAGATAATATATATAGTACACAATAATAAATAACACAATACTTAAACATAAATTTAACCAAGGAAGACAATGGCCTGTACACTGAAAACTATAATACGTTGATGAAAGAATTGACAAAGACATAAACGTAAAGATACTCCATGTCTGTTGATTGGCAGAATTAGGTATGCTAAAATGTCCATATTACCCTAAACAACCTACAGATTCAACACAACAGTATGAAATTCCAATGGAATTTTTTACAGAAATATAAAAAAAAAGTTCTAATATTTGTATGTAACTACAAAACACTGAAAATAGCCAAAGAAATCTTGAAAAGGAATAACAAACCAGTAGATTTTCTTGATTTTTCTTGATTTCAAAGTATACTATAAAGCTGTAGTAAGCAAAACGTTCTGGTATTAGAATAGAAACAGACACATAGATCAATAGAACAGAATAGAGAGCCTAGAAATAAACCCATGCATTTATGGCCAATTAATTTTCAACAAAGGCAACAAGAATATACAATGGAAATAGGATAGTCTCTTTAAGAAATAGCACTGGGTAAATTGGATATATACATGCAAAAGAATGAAATTGGACCCTTGTGTTTTACTATAATAAAAATCAACTCAAAATTGATTGAAGCTTGAACGTAAGACCTGACAACATAAAACACTTAGAAAAAACTTAGGGGGTAAGCTTCTTGACAGTGATCTTGGCAATGATCTTTTAAACATTATACCAAAAACAGAAATGTAAAGACAACAAACACTAAAATTAATGTGTTAGTTTACATCAAACTAAAAAGCTTCTGCACATCAAGTGAAACCATCAACAAAAACAAAAGACAAGTTAGGAAGTGGGAGAAAATATTTACAAACCACGTATTTGGTAAGGGGTTAATATTCAAATTATAAAACTCACACAGCTGGATAGCAAAAATAAACCCCAACAACCCAATAAATATTTGGGTAAAGAATCTTGATAGGCATTTTCCCAAAGAAGATGTACAAAAATAGCTAGCAGGTATATGAAAAGGTGCTAGACTAACATCATTAATTATTAGGGAAATGCAACCCAAACCTCACTTCACACCTGCTAGGATATATATTCAAAAAGACAATGATAAATGCTCATCAGAATGTACAAAAAAGGAATATTTGTACATAGCTGGTAGGATGGTAAACTAGCATTGCCACTATGGAAATGGTATGGGAGTTCTCAAGAAATTACACACAGAAGCTCTATAATGATCCAGCAGTTCCACTGCTGTGTGTATATCCAGAGGAAACAAAATAGTTATGTCAAAGAGATAGCTTTATTCCCATGTTTGTTGCAACTTTATTCACAGTAGCCGATGTAGGGAAGCAACCTAAATGTATGTGAACTGATAAATGAATAAAGAAAATGCATATATGTATACAAATAGAATATTATTTAGTTTTATATATCTATACATGTGTCTATATATATTTATATATAATATAAACAAATATAAAATAAATATAAATAAATAAATATACTTTTTTTAAAAAAGGAAATTCTGGGGGCACCTGGGTGGCTCAGTGGGTCAAAGCCTCTGCCTTCAGCTCAGGTCTTGTTCTCAGGGTCCTGGGATCGAGTCCCACATCGGGCTCTCTGCTCAGCAGGGAGCCTGCTTCCTCCTCTCTCTGCCTTCCTCTCTGACTACTTCTGATCTGTCTCTGTCAAAGAAATAAATAAAATCTTAAAAAAATAAAGGAAATTCTGTCATTTACAACAATGTGGATAAAACTGGAGGGCAATATGCTAAGTGAAATAACCTGGGTTGGGGGATTTATTGGATTATATATACTGAGAGCAGAATGGTGATTTCCAAGGACTGGGGGAAGGGAAAATAAGGAGTAGTTGGTAAAAGTGTAAAAACTTTCAGCTTTCAGTTATAAGATGAATAAAGTCTGAGATTATCATATACAGCATATACATACTAGACTATACTTGAAATTCTGTATTGCATGATTCAAATGTTCTAAGAAAGTAGATCTTAAATAGTGTTATACCAAAAAAATGATGTAAATATGGGAGGTTATTAATGTGTTAATTAACTTGATGGTGAGAATACCTTCATGATATATACATATATGAAATCATCACATTGTGCACTTATTTTTTTAAAAGATTTTATTGATTTATTTGAGAGAGAAAGAGAGAATGAGCAGGGAAAGGGGCAGAGGATCAAGCATACTCCCCACTGAGCAGGAAGCTTTGCTCAGAGTTCAATCCCAGGATCCTAAGGTCATGATCTGAGCTGAAGTCAGAGCTTGACATTTGACAGACTGAGCCACCCAGCAGGCGCCCCACACACTGTGCAATTTAAATATATTACATTTTTTTTTTGTCAGCTAGACGTCAGAAAAACTGAAAGAAAAAAGAAACATTTTTTGAAAATCTATTGCAATTTCACTACAGTGGAGTTGTCTACTGATACATTTCCATGTGTGAAATAACACATATTAAATTATTATATGTGGTACTAATTATAAGGTCAAAAATTGAGAAAATCTTAATGAAAAAAATCTTACTTTTCACTACCTGAGGATACAGCTATACAACAGATTTACGTGCATTTTTAAAGGAATACAATGGGTAAGCTTCAAGAAGAGATAACCATATCGTACCCATTTGTGCAACTATATTTAGAAAATATAAATCCAGTTACCTATTAAGTGATAGGCAAGGATGCTGGGCAGTTAAAATTAAAATTAAAAGATAATTTTAATAAATTTATGTATGCACAATATATAAAATATGATACATATATTATTGATGTTTATATCAATATGTATATATGTATGTATATCTGCATCTCCAAAATCCTTTTATTGAAATTTAAAAACTTGCTGGAAGTGAATTTTGCCTTGTCAACTCTACCTGCTCCATTAAATTACTAGTTATATAACCTAAACCAAAGAGGGGAAAAGGGGATGGTAAGAGTTATTGGGGAGATAAATCATAAGTTTATTTTACAAATTAACATTGTCATTAATATATTATTATAATTTGGTTAAAGACCTTTATGTTTTCTGTCTTATTAAATATTTATTTATCATCCAGTCAATAAAGACTTTTAATAGATTCTAAGGTGTTTTCTAACTCAAAGAAAAAAAAAAAACCTTGACAAATCAAAGAGTTGGAAAGATCCAAAATTTTGATATTTTAAAGAAAATTGAAAAAAAAGTCATGTGTCTGTATCATGTAATTGCAGAACATAATTGTATGTGTTTTATGTGTTCTTTCACCTGTTTAGACTTACAAAATATACATGTTTACAAGATTATTTAATTTTGATAGAAACATATATCTTTCATAATGATAATTGTCCATTTGACTGGATGTTAAGGCTTGAGAAAGTTACATGTTTAGCTAATAATAGATGCATAGATAATATTTCCCCTTTTCAAATATATTGTTTCATATCTCTATATGCTTCTTGAACTGTACCTTGAAAGAAAACCTAGAAACATCAAAAGGAAAACTGTAGTGCAATTGGTGAGAGTCAGAGAGAGTTTTATCATTCTATTGTGTAATTCAAGTGTATTTTATTGATAAAACAGATCACTGATAATTGACAATGTGTCCACTATAAGTAAATGTGTAAGTGCTGAGTTGTGTGTGTGTGTGTGTGTGTGTGTGTGTGTCTGGGTACATGTGTATGTGTGTTTTTTATTAAAGTCTAAAATGAGAAAATATTCATTTGTTTGTAACTCCATCTCCCTAGTTACAGCACTGAATGAAAAATAAGACTATTTTGTCCAAATGTCTGTTATTACTGAAAAAAATCTGCTGCTACTAAAAATATGAGAGATTGACATGAAGTCTCTTAACAACAGTAAGATATCATTGTTCTACTTTGTATGATTTTCCTGAAACTGAATGACTATAAAGCTGTTATAACCAAACATAAAAAAAATGTGGTATTTCCATCAATAAATGAAAAATAGGTATAACTCCATCGAATATTGGTTAGATATTTAACTTTTTATAGCATTAACATCCAGTCAAATCAACAATATTATTTATTAAAAATGCATATTTTTAATCAAAATTAAGTAATCTTTTGGACATGTGTACATTTTTGGATCCTCAATATGTAAAAGAACACATAGAATTATGTTTAAATCTAGGAAGATCAGAGAACACCAGACAGGATAAATATTAACTCTACTCAAACATACTGTATTCAGAGTTCTGAAAACCAAAGACAAAGAGAAGACCTACAGATGAAGAGGAAAACAAACACTTGCCTAGAAAAGAACAAAGATATGATTTATAGATTACAGCACTTTCTCATCAGAAACTATGCAAAGAAAAGAATGACATATTTAAAGTGATAAGAGGAACATAAACATGCTCCTATAGAATTCTGTATCCAATGGAATTATCCTTCAAATGTGAAGGAAAAGCAGAGATTTTTCTCATGGTTAGAAATGCATATTTCAAACTCTAAGACTAAAATAAATGAGTAAAAAAGAAGTGTAATGGAGATGTTAAAAGAGGAGGTACAAAAGCATAATTATATGAAAATAATCAGTTAAGAACAGAAGGCAGAACAAGAAAGAAGAAAAATAAACATTAAAAAATTACAAAGAGTAGATATTAATTCAAAACCCATGATCAACTTTATATGTGAATAATTTATAGATCAATTTAAAAAAAACAGCAATTGTCAGTGTGAATAATACATAAAACCAAATTATATGTTGCCTATTAGAAATCCTCTTTATATATAAAGATTAGGATAGATTAAGTGATGGGAAAAGATATATCATACTAACACTCATCAAAATAAAACAGGAACAGCTACATTAATTTCCATAAAAATAGATTTTAGAACCTGAAAAAATATCAGTAATGAGAGGAATTGCATAATGATAAAAGAGTTATTTCTCAAAAAAATAATCCTAAATATTTGTGCATCTAACATTAGATCAAAAGAATAGGTGAGGTAAAAACTGAAAGAAATTCAAGAACAGATAGACAAATGTACCACTGGATACTTCAACACCTCGTTTGCAGTAATGATAGATTTAGCAGGCAAAAATCAGTGAGGATTTGTTTGGTTTCAGTTTGCTACAATCTCTTCCAGAAAATAGAAGCAGAAAGAATACTTTCTAACTCATTCTTAATAAAGACCATTATTACTCTAATTTCAAAACCAGATAAGGACATCATCAGACTGGAAAACTACAGGGCACTGTCTCTCATGAACATAAAGCAGAAATCCTCAACAAAATATTAGCAAATCAAGTTCAACCATGTATACAAAGTATTAGACACCACAACCAAATGGGATAAGCAAGGCTATTTCAACATTGGAAATTCAATCAGTGCAATCCACTACATCGATAGGTTAAAGAAGAAAAATAATATGAGTATACCAATTGACGTGGAAAAAGCATCAGCAGATGCTTGACAAAATTGATTATGCATTCCTCAAAAGGAAGAAAAAAACACACTTAGCAAACTAAGAAGAGGTACACTTCCTCAACTTCGTAAAGAACATCTCAAAAAAAAAAAAATTGGTAGCTAACATCACACTTAACAGTAAGAGACAAGACACTCCGTCTTAAAACTGAAACACAACAACATGTCTTTGGTCAGCATTGCATATCTACTCAACACTCAGTCATTTCCAAGATGGAGGCTTAAAGGTTGAATAGTGGAAACACAGGAAGAGAAGGAATGACTCTGTTATAGTTGATTCATGGCACCACACGTTTATGAAAATCCATAGAATTTGCAGAACAATGGATGGATCTTGATGTATTCAGGTTAGAATAATTTAGGAGGTTCAGCCATGACAGGTTAGAATGTAGACTATGACATAGAATCTAACTGTATTAGAAATGTAAGAAGGAACCTCACTGAAGGGGATGGGCTGAAATGATTGTGGCCTAAGTAACTCCAGAAATTAACGTGATCTGTAGGACTAGAGGCAATAGAACCTTGCAAGTAAACCATAAACACTGTGCTTTAGGAGGCACCTGGGTGGCCGGGTTGGAGAGGTGTCCAAGTCTTGATCACAGCTCAGGTCTTGATCTCAGCAATGTGAGTTCAAGCCCTGCCTTGGGCTCCATGCTGGGCTCATAGCCCACTTAAAAACAAAACCAAAACACTGTGCTTTAGTAGATAAAATGGTTTCTGACAGAGTTATGGATTAACACTTGTGAAACCACTGTATGAGCACACTAGTTTTAAACCAGTAAGTAAATGTTTGGTGAAGGTACAAACTAGGTGTCTCCTTGCTGTAATTGGGAATTACAGATGAGCAAGGGGAAGAGGCTGGAAGGACCCATGTGCTACTAGGTTAGAGTCAGAGACATCAGAATGAGTTCTATTTTGCTTAATAAAGGTATAAGTGATTATATATAGAAATATTTATAAATATGTGCAAATATATGGGTTAACATGCAATTGCAAAACATCCTGACAATAAAAGCAACAGGATTTCATGGAGAAATGACTGAATCTGGGGCCACAGCAAAAAGTACACATGATAGGGCCCCATATAGGGCCAACAAGAGAAAAAGTGCTAAAAAACAACAACAACAACAACAACAATAAAACATTATGACTGGGATGAGTCAAAGGGAGGCAGGGACCAAGGGAGTAAGTTCCTAAAGGTCAAAGATGGATCATTAGAGCAACAAAATAAATAGGGTATTTGATTATAATATAAAATGTGAAATATAGATCTAAGAATAAAATGGTAGAATTAAATACATTTAGAAAGAAATAAATGTGGGAGAATAGACAAATCGGTCATGCAAAGAATCCCAAATAAATTTTGCAGATAGTCCCAACCTCAAGGAGGTGGAGCCTAACTCCCCACTTCTTAGGTGTAGGCTGTGTCCAGATTTAAAGAAGGATTATTTATTACCAAAACAAAAACAAAAACAAAAACAAAACAAACAAAAACTCATTGAATAACAAAAGCAAAACCACAACTATAATAGAAATTCAGAATTTTTTACCTCCTGACCATCCAAACAGAGAATAATTATGGTTTAATTGGAAACTGGATGAGGATGTAAGTTAATAATATGAATGGTAATATTGATAAGATTTGAAAATTAGTAAGTGAAAGTAAGTGTAATAAAATACATACTTTCAGTTTAGTTGTAAACCACCCTTTTTTCTTGAGAAGATACATTATACACATTGAAAATGATCCATCTTCCCCAAATTCCCTATAACTAAGAAGTTATAATAAGAAGATTATATAATGATTATATTATGATTATATATAAGAAGATTATAGACACTGAGCTATAGAATTTTGAGATGGAAAGATGCAGAGGATCAGAAAATATGGGCCAAAATGTTAGGGAATGAACAGTAGAGAAGTGTGGATTTCAATTGGGTTAAAGAGGAAGAGAATCATTTAGAAGTGTAGAAGACAGGAAAGACTATTTAAAAATTTAAGACTTTACTTTTTTTTTAAGTAACAGGACAAAGTTCTGCTGTTTAAGTGATCTGACCTGCATGTGGTCATAAAAATAAAGGAAAATCTATTAGAATGAAGAATAACAGCACAGACACAGAAACATAAGTAATTTGTATTGGACGAGGCAGGTATCGTCTGTTTTCATAGTGATGGAAAACCACACTTTTCAATTTCTCCTTAAACCTCCCTCACTTGGCTTGAAAATGGGAGAAGCACAGCTTTTTCTAGAATGCAACAATCCTCTGAAAAGAAATCCTTCTCTCTCTGCTGGTATTTTGTCTTCTCGTGCAGATGGACTGAAGCTAGGCTTTGCTCTACAACTTGAAGCCTCAGCAAATATTTCTAGACGTCAGAAAATTCCTTTTAATAAGCTGATAAAGATACAATGGGCATTATTTCTCTAGCCCCTTCCATCGGATGGGCTGAATGTAGCTCCAAGTACTAGGAATACTCCCTTGCAGTAGCATAATAAAAATCAAGATTTTGTTTTCTCCCACATGGACAAGAAGTCAGACAGGAGGGAGAGGAGAGCGATGGAGTCTGTGCCCAGTGGAAAAGGCAGGGCCACAGAAGTGCCGGAACTCCTAGCTCCTATTTTTTTACAACCTATTTTAGGATCCAGATTTTGTGATTCACTTTTTGTCTCCTGGTTGCCGGACAGCTCTCCTCTTACTCTGCACAGTGATTCACAAAGGAATAAAGACATGTAAAGAGGAGCACCTATTACCTTTTAAAGATCTGTCTTGGGGTGCCTGGGTGGCTCAGTGAGTATAAAGCCCTTGCCTTGGGTTCGGGTCGTGATCCCAGGGTCCTGGGATTGAGCACCGCATCGGGCTCTCTGCTTAGCGGGGAGCCTGCTTCCCCCTCTCTCTCTGCCTACCTGTGATCTCCGTCTGTCAAATAAATAAATAAAATCTTAAAAAAAAAAAAAAAGATCTGTGTCTTCTCCACATACCTATTCCATGAATTGTTACTGACCTACTACCCTTGGCTCCACAGGAGGTCAGGTATGTCATTATACTTAACACATGAGAATAAACATGGGGCCAATTTGATATTGGCTTGGCAAATACCAGTTTCCATTACATCTACTTAAAAGTTTAGACAACACACACATGCGGAGTCACACACAGATGGTCAATGTCCTCATTTTACTCATACGAGTGAGTCATCTACCATTTGACTGCTTACACAAATGTTTGCAATTTAACATGGGAGACTGAAGCATATTCTGCCAAGGCTTTATCTTTCTAGCAAAAACTTCTTTTGGAAAAGTAGTACCTTTTTTAACTTTCTATTTTTTTCATTTATGAGGATTGTAAAATATAACACAGGCCTCCCTCTATATAAGTAAAAAAAAAGGAAGTAGATACCAGAAACATAATATCTCAAGAGCCAATTTCTTTTGAATGAAGAATCATTTCTTGTGAATGAAGACGGCTGATCATGGGGCTCAGAGCAAGGAAAAGTGGTCACATTAAAGGACTTGAGTGATGTGACCGCGCATTCCTCTTTACTTGAAAGACTATGAATTAGAGTTTCAAATGAGAAATGCAGGATTTATTTTTTTTTAAGATTTTATTTGTTTATTTGACAGATAGAGATCACAAGTAGGCAGAGAGGCAGGCAGAGAAAGAGAGGGTGAAGCAGGCTCCCGCCGAGCAGAGAACCAGATGTGGGGCTCGATCCCAGGACCCTGGGATCATGACCTGAGCTGAAGGCAGAGGCCTTAACGTACTGAGCCACTCAGGTGCCCCAGAAATGCAGGATTTTAAAACTCATGATTAACAACCTATGTGAAGAATTTCCAATAAAGGTGTAGTTGTCGTGTAGAGGCAAATTCATGGACTTTGAGCTGCCCTAATTCTAGAGTTTCCTGGGACTTCTAGAATAGTAATGGACCTAAGAAAAGCAGAAGCCTCTGTTTAATAACGAGTAAGTTGGAGGAATTCTCACATTCATAACTGTGACTAATCCCAAAAACTTTGTGAATCAAGTGTTATTCTCTTTTCTGCTACTGGTAATTTTATAACGAAAACTACTCATCATGAAATGATAACACCTAAATTGAATTTACGTTAAACCACAGCAGTCAGTTATACAGATATATTAAATGTTTGTTTCTGGAAGATCTAACAATACTTGACAGTTTTAGTTACATCACTTTCTAATTTGTTTTCTAAAAAAGATATACTACTTCATTTTAAGATTTCCACTTTTAGTGAGAGTACTTTTCTATTCAATTTCCTTGTTTATTACGTGATCAATGCAAGTCTGTTTTTTGAAAAATGAATAGACAAGTGCTTCATTAAGGGATCTCAGAAAGACACTCTATAGGTTGGGGCAGGTCCTTTTCTGTCTTTGACCTTTTGAAATTGTGTTTTAGAATAGCAAACGGTCTCCCATTCAGAGCAGGTCTCATTATGTCTGTTCCAGATTCTCTCCACTTAAACCGGGAGGAGGTTATTAACATCTTTCAGAGAGAAATGCATGGAGTCCTCGGAAGAGACGCTTATGTGAATGTGGACTGGCTCAGACCTCTTTTTGTCATGAAATAATTACTGTTGCAAAATACCAGCAGGTGTTGAAAGAGCAGGATTAATTTGTAAGAGTTGAATGACATCATTTCAAATGGCTTATTAAACACTAATTAGATTTCGAATTGTGTGACTCTCCATATACTTACGTCAGGGTGGGGAAGTTTAAACATCTGCTTTCTCTATGATGGAGGTGAATAAGGTTACAGTTTAATTTTCATAGGTGACAGTTTATCAAATGAAATCAAAATGGAGATATCCAGCATCATGTTTTATAGAATGAAGAGTATATTTAAATCTCCATTTCTGTTCTCAGTGTTCTTAGCCAACTAAGTGACTGTATTAAACAGGATAATTCCTTGATCTGCTGTTTGTAATTCAGAGCATTTCTGTAATGAGGTTACTTCAGATGTATTGTTCAATAAGAACGTGACAGTCCTGGATTGAAAAAGACTTTTAAAGAGTGGTCAAGCTAAGTAATACCACGTTTTGTCTTTGTAAATGTGGTAATATGGTGTTTTATTTATTCAGTGTTAATAACACATTTTGTTTCCTAAAATGCTGATGTTTCATTATATAAAATATTTTAACAAGTAACGCTCTCTGAGGATATAATATTAAGCTAATATAATGATCTTAAAGAATAACACGGATGTAATAACTAGAGATAATATCTTTCAGGCAGATCTCTTATGCCTCAGCCTATAGGAGAAAAGAGCAAATACACTGGAATTTGAGTCAAAGATAATAGCAGATATAATAACAAAATAGATGACATTCTGAACTGTCAGATAACCCATGGTTACTGTCTTAACCTGGAAAACAAAATAAAATAAAAGAGCAGAATAATAAAGAATATCAACTGATTAACATCACTCCTCAACAAAACTCATTTCATCTTTACCCTCTAAATGTACAGGGACATTTGCAGAGTAAAATTCCCCTAAATCCATAACAGTGACTGCCTGTCCCAGCGCCTGTCTCTGTCTTCCTCCTTCCGACCCTCCTCCTCACTCACACAGGATGCTCCAGTGGGCAGCTGAGCCACAGTGGGACCAGAGAGAAGAGAAAATATTCACTATACGCTTACCAAATGCCTTCTTGGGGCACCTGGGTGACTTAGTCAATTAAGCGTCTGGGGTCATGATCCCAGGGTCCTGGGATTGAGCCCCACATTGGACTCCCTGCTTGGCAGGGAGTCTTCATCTCTCTCTCCCTCCGCCCCCACTCCCATGCTTCTGCTCGCTCTCTCTCTCTCTCGCTTGCTGTCTCTCTCAGATAAATAAATAATAAATAAATAAATAAATAAATAAATAAACGACATCCTCTCAAGTCTTGAACCAAGCAGAAAAGTGAATCAAATCTCCACACTAAAAAAGCAGCAATATATTTAAATTATATTTAAATCTTGGGGCGCCTGGGTGGCTCTATAGGTTAAAGCCTCTGCCTTCAGCTCAGGTCATGATCCCAGGGTCCTGGGAGCGAGCCCTGCATCGGGCTCTCTGCTCAGCGGGGAGCCTGCGTCCTCCTCTCTCGCTGCCTGTTTGTGATCTCTGTCTGTCAAATAAACAAATAAAATCTTAAATAAATAAATAAATATATCTGTTGTCACGCTGTCATCAGCCCCCATAAAGCCACGTGGTGGAGGACCCGCAGCAGGGACCACGAGTGACCAGAGCACACTGTTCCTTTTGCGCAATAATGCAGGCTCATATGACAGAGAACAGCTTGTCTTTATAATACTTTCATAGTCTCCTTATTATGGATATTAGACATTAATTTTGTCTTTATGTTTTTAAATACTGCATGAAAATGACTGTCTTTATTCCTGAGGTTTTATTTGAATCTCTTTAAATTCTGCTCCAAAGCAAGTGAGTGCCTCAGTCCCCTTAGCCTTGCTAGCTCTGAGCTTGGTATTTCAGAAGTGGTCCGTGTTTGATCTCACCAATGGTGGCTGGCTGGCTTGCTTGCTTTCTTTCTTTCTTTCTTTCTTTCTTTATTTTTGGCCTTTGTTTTCACATTCATTCCCAGATTTTCTCATAAAAGACAGGTCAGGTGTCAGCAAATATATAACATCTGAAACTACGTTGTTGATGTATTGGTTTGACTGTTTTTATTTCCTACTCCCCCCACCCCTCCCCCAATCCTTATGTCCACTGGAAAAGCCAATTCCATTATCTCTTCCCCTGGTCTTCTGTTAGTGTTCCAGGCACACAACAGGCACCCAAAGACTACCTGTCGAATGAGTGATTCTATAGTTTTGGTTTGTTTTGGTTTTTGGTGTGTGTGTGTGTGTGTGTGTGTGTTTTGTTTGTTTTGTTTTGTTTTTTCCTTTTGGCATGGGACATGTACTTTTCTGGGGGAAAAAAAAAGGAAGAGTTATCATTTCCCTGGGAATTTATCACTTATCATTGATACATGATATTTAGAAGTCATTTCCCTGAGAATTTACCAATTATCACTCAATGTATGCAAACAAAGAGAAGAAAACTGAAATTATAGCTGTTTATAATCACTCATACAAGCTCTGTTGGCCATTTTTATCAAACTGTAGGTAGGAATTTCCATGCTGATATTAGCCTAAGCAAAAGAGGCACCCACTGGATGGTATGAATGGTAGCAGATCCATTTGCCTCTGGTAGAGGTTCTGTTTTGAAGTCATAATGGTTGAGGCCAGAGTGGTTGGTGGCGTCTTCTGTGAAATGTGTTATCTGCTGTGGTCAACAGTTTGTTATATAAACAGAGGCAATACCTAAGATTTGAAAGGTCTGATATCTTTGTATGAAAACTAATTTACCTGCGGCATACAAGACATTTGGAAAAGGTATTATCTGGTGCTAAGGACAATAAGGCAACAAGTTAGCAAGGTTTTCTGGCAGCATATTAGAGGGAATATTAACAACAGGGACAGATCTAGCACAAAAGCAGCCTGAAAAGATTAGATGAGAGATATCTCATCCTTTCAGTTACCACAGATCTAAAATTAGCTTACCACAGACCTGATACTTATTCTTACTTGAAATATTGTGTCACTTTTCAACCAGACTCCTTGAATGGATTGATAGATGATTCATTCATTCACTCATTTCAAAATATGTGTTTAGTAACTTCTAAATGCATTGCTTTGTCCTAGATAGTGGGGACATGGAATGAGTGGTATTTTAAAAACAACTAAAGATACGAATAAACGAACTTGGAATAATGAACAACAACCTAGTTCTAAAAACAGCTGAAGTGTAAATAGAGCTGAGCTCAGGACCATGCCAATATTAATGCGGATTGAAAGTTTTTAGAAGATGAAAGGTAAGACATCACTCACTGTGACATAGAGAGCACAGAACAGCTATATTTCTATCTCCAATAAAAGTAGAATATTGGATGACAGAATGTTGCCGTGACAGTTTTTTCTGTTGCCCAGAAAAAGTTTTATGAACTGCTGGATCTATCCAATTGACTTTGCAAAAATCAATTGTTAAGACTGATGAAAGCTCTGATTGAGGGGGAAACGGTCCTGTAGGAACACGCAGCAGTGACTCGAGTCTTAGCCCACACAAGCAAAATGAAAATGTAGAATGGACAGTGTCTACAGATCCAAGCAAACCAAAAATAATCATACCAAAAGATGTGCAGGGAAAATGTCTCTATGCTTTGGCTTCATTTTCCAATTCAATATTTTTTTATGGTGAAATAGACAATGTTCTTTGTAAGAGCACGAACCAGGCATCCAGAAATTTCTTTTGAGATCCCCGCTTGGTGAATCAATATTATCTGTTGACACCTTGACCCTGAACTCACAGCGACATGCAGGCACCACCATGAAGACGGGTGCATGGTTCTGATTCGGAATGCTTTGCTCGGGTCACGATCCTTAAGCATTCCAGATAACCCACAGCAGTGACCTTTCCAACATAAATGTACACTCTCGGTTAGGTCGTAGTTTCTTTATCTTATGTCACTTTGATGGCACAGTATTTAATAATACTAGTTCAACAGAGCAACTCAAATTATTTAGGGGGTCACTATTCTATATTCAGGTTACTGGGAGCATCAATTACTCAAAACACTAGTAGAATGTCATGAGAATGCAGCAATTCCCCATCCGTCTACTGAAGAGCCTCCTACACAGTGTTTTACTGGCTGCAGATGTTTTAGTATACTAGTTGTTTTAATTCTGCAGTAGCTGATAAGAGTTTTATCCTTGAGTTTTTATTTTTTTAATTGCTACTTAAATTCTTTTGTGGGAAGCCTGTCCTATGAAAATAGTGTTCTGTGTAAAAAAGTTCTATTTAGCTCTCTATTTTCTTGACTCCTCTCTATAGAAAAACCTCTAAGTGCCAAAAAAGTAACAGTAAGCCTAATATTATTATTTGAGAGGTAAGCATTGTTTGTGTGTTGTGTCTGACCCATGTCTGCAATTAATCAAGTAATTCTGTAATTAAGATTATGTGAACTTCTAAATCCTTTAAAAATTCACTTATAACCTCAGCATAATTTCATTTCACTATATTTCTAGGTCTGGGATAAATAATTATAATGTTTCTCATTAAAATAAAGTACTTGAGCCACACTTTCTAATATTGTAAGTCCCTGTAGCTATCAGGCAGTTAAAACATGGCGAATCCAAATTTTCAAACACACACATACACACACTACACTCATATACATTGTTTAGTATAAAATACACTACAGATTCCCATCTGCACCAAAAAACAACACAAAAACATAAAATACCTTCTAGTCATTACAGCCCCCAAATAACCTGTGTTATAATTTCCATCATTATCAATTTGTATTCTCTGTTTTTGAACATGATATAAATAGAATCATGCAGCAGTTAAAAAAAGCATAAAATGCCTTATTGATAATTTTGTTGACTTTAAGTTGAAATAAAATGTTAATATTAACATTATATATATATATATGTATATATGTGTGTATATGTATATGTATATATATACATATTTTTTTTTTACTTTTTTTTAATGTTACTAGGACAAAATTTAAAATTGCCTATGTGGCTCAGATTATGTATTGATGGGACAGCACGGGGCTAGATTGTCCTCAGATAATGGAAATGGACTTGAACCTGCATATATTAAAACAGATGTTAGAGCAACAACATGAAAAAATGTGGAAATAGCAAAATAGTTAGGTCAGTTGAATAAAACAGGAACCCAGGAGTGAACTCTAGTGTATATATATATGAAAACACTGCATTTTAATGGAATAGAGTAGTAGATCAATTTTATCATAATTGAGTAGCAATAAAAAATGCTGAGGCTATTTATTAACTTTTTAGTAATACGTTAATTTCATCTTCTTTTTTTTTATCTTTGGCTTTATACCCATAGCAGTCACAACATAAATAATGGAAAATAATATATTCATAAATTAAAGCACATGAAAATTGCCAATTGTTTCCATCTTCTTGGCCTGCCATAACAGAATACCACAATCTTCATGGCTTAAAATAGAAATTTATTTTCTCATAGTTCTGGAGCCTGGAAAGTTCGAGATCAAGTAAAATAGGATAGTCTCTGGTGACCGTTCTTTTCTTGGCGTGTATGGGTACAGTCACCTTCTTGCTCTGTCCTCACATGATGGAGAGAGCCGACAGGGGATAGTGAGTTCTTGGTTGCTCTCCTTATGAGGACGCTAATCCTGTAAGAGCAGAGTCTCCACTCCAGCAATCTCATTTAACCTTAACTACCTTCTTATAGGCCCCATGTCCAGATAGAGTTACACTGCATTAGAACTTTATATGCATTTGGGGAGAGGGACACACAATTCAGTCCATAACACCAATTTTATTAAAAACTGGTGTAATAATAAAAAGGCAAGTGAGAAATCATAGATAAACTAATTCCTAGGAATAATGTAGAAAAAAAAATCAAAGAAAAACTGCCCATAATATATGAGCTAAGTAATAAGTAAAAGGTAATAAAGGAAGTAAAAATGTTCATGAACTACTATTGGAGTTCACATTAGTATAATTAATCTGTAGGGAAATTTGGAATACAGATGAATTCTAGAAATACGTGTTTAAAATTATATATATATAATTAAATCATTATTGGTAATCGTAAAATAATAAAAACTAACATAAATGTTAGGTATTTTATTTAACACAAAAGAGTGTACAGACATAAAGATTTTCTCCTTCAGCAAACACTGGCCAGGCTCCTAACCAAGGAGAGAACGCTCTACTTGGCTAGACCTCAAACTTGCCTGATAAAGACCCCAACAGCAAAAGTTTCCAGCCATTCAAGGACGCGTCTCTACAGTCCTCCCCTTAAAGGGCCTGGCTGAGAAAACTGAAGGCTACCGGAAGCATTCGATGTTTGTTCCACTCAACAGCTGAAGAGCCCTCTGCCCCAGACCCTGTGGGACTGTAGGAGCTTAGCTTCTGCGGCCCCAGTCCCCAACCCATGTAGGTGTCACGTGGGACCACCACCCCTCCCCAGTTTCTGTAATGTTTTTCTTGACTCTGCACAAGTCCACACCAACCCCCCTCTGTCACTCTCCCTTCAGAGCATCTGGTCACCTCTGCACAAATCAGAATTAACTCAGTTCTTTTCCCACTGTCTATGGTTACTGCATAAAATCTGTTTGTCCTAGTTTAGCTGCCGTCTGCTGTTGTCTTGGACAGTTGTATGATAAGATACGATATAATCATGGGAAATCATGGCTGTAGGAAACAGTTTACAAAAAGTATAACATGCATGTAGGTACATAGACATATGTGTGTGTTTAAACACACACACACACACACCTGGATGAGAGACAGCCATTATACATCATGCACGATTTGCTGACCTTTATAAAGAGGCCAGGCCCTTCAAGGGTGGTGGTGGTGATGGGGGTGGGGGAGCACTGTAAAGATTCACTACACCCCACTGAAGTGACACCCAGTGAATGACCCAAATGCATGTGACTTTAGTCTTCTCATTTCATTAGTGTCCTTTATGAAAGATATTTCTTTTGTAAATTGAAGAAAATTAAGAAAAACACAAAAAGAATAAAAATAAATCAATCCAGCCCTCCAGAACTATAACGGATAACCTTTCAGTGGCTGGAGTTTTCTTTCATATTCTTCTTCAGTTTTATGGTTGCTTTCACTGAGCTCAATCACAGGGTTCTGTTTAAAATAGGTTATTTGTGGCTGGCTTAGAGGGTTAAGCATCTGGCTTCTGCTCAGGTCAGGATCCCAGAGTCCCAGGATCCTGGAGTCCCAGGATCAAGGCCTGGGTCAAGCCCAGGATCGAGTCCTGCACTGGGCTCCCTGCTCAGCAGAGAGGGAACCCTCTGCCGCACTTGTGCTCACTCTCTCTCTCAAATAAAATAAATAAAATCTTTAAAAAAAATAGATTATTAGTACTATTTGTTGATGTGATCATTCATCTTTTTTAAAAAGGTTTATTTATTTGTTTGAGAGGAAGAAAGAGGCAGAAAGAGAGGGAGAGAAAATCTCAGACTCCTCCCCACTGAGTGAAGAACCTGGCTCTGGGCTTGATCTCACAACGTTGAGATCATGACATAAGCTAGAATCAGACGGGTCCAAGGGTCAGCTGACTGAGCCATCTAGGAAGCCAGGTGTGATAGTTTTTCTACTAGTGTATCTATTATGATCCGGTGTTGTTATAAGAACACAGATTCTAATACCATTTGATCAGTCTCAGATTACAGCACTCCCATGTTGGCTGTGTGACCATGGGCAAGTTACTTAACCATTCTGTGCACAACTTTCTGCTGCTCTTTAAACAGTAGTAGTGTGTAGAATATATACCATATAGTATACACACACACATACACTAATGTATATATATAAACACTAATCATATATATATAGTTCTATGTAAACTTCATTTACATTTTACTTATTTTATCATCCAAAGAGGAGGAAAAAGACATGTTGAACTTTACTTTATTTGTTGTCCTTAGGGGAAATGGTTTTAAGGGTTCCATTACAGTATAAATATCCATGATTCTTCATTTATTATTGATTCCACATTGTGACAAAATATATTGATGCTTGTTGAAATATTTAATGTGTTTTTTATCTTGATTTTTAATTCCCTAATATTAAAAAATATTCAATATACAGTTTTCACTTTTAATGGCCCAACATTTTATTTGCAGTTATGTGGCTTATTTTTAGATATGTACTTTTTACACAAATTCTAGGTAGATATTTTTGTTTGATCAAATATGAGAATCATGTTTTTTTTGCTTTTTAATAGGAGAATTTAATCTGTAAAGTTTAACAAATCTCTAGTTGAACTGATATAATTTGTACCTCAGTTCCAGACCACTGCAATAAAGCAGATTAATTGTTTTGGTTTCCCAGGGTATATAAAAGCTATGTTTTACACTGTGTTTTAGTCTATTAAGCATGCAACCATAAAGTCTAAAAAGAACAATGCACATACCTTAATTAAAAAATATTTGATTACTAAAATGTGCTAACCATCACCTGAGCTTTCAGTGAGTCATAATCAATGAGCAAAGATCAGCATAACAAATATAGTAATGATGAAAATGTTTGAAATATTGTGAGAATTACCAACATGTGACCCAGAGACACAAAGTGAGCAAATGCTGTTGGTAAAATGATGCCAATAGACCTTATTTCAGGGTTGCTACAAACCTTCAATATATATGTAAAAAAATGCAGTATCAGCACAATGCAATAAAGCAAAGAGGAATAAAGTGAGATATGCCTGTATTCTGTATTTTATTCAATTTTTAATTTTTTCTTTATTAAAATATTTTGCCAATTACCTACTTTTAATTTCTAGAATTTTAAATGTGTGCATTTTATCTTCTATATTTTTGATCCTTTTTATTACATATTTTAATTTTTAAATTTTAATAATTATTTTATTTGTATTCAATTTTAGGTATGTTTATAATTATCCACCAGCACTTTTATTTTTAGCTATTAATATTATACCAGTACCTTTGCAACACATTTATAATTCTCGAATAGTTTTGTTTTTCCTCATTGTGTAAGTTTCCTTTATAGGTATGTGACGGAGTCCCCCTTGTGTTCTACTATAAACAGCTTGATATGGTTTTGAATTCTTGGTAACAGAATCCTCTTTAAAACTCTCTACAAATTTGCATTCAGTTTTGTCAAGGTTGAAGTTTTTAAAAAGTACTTTTAGGGGCTCTTTTGGAATTTATTTTATTTCTTCATGTACACTGTTTGCATCTGCAGAAGTCTGTAGTACATAGTCTTTATGGACAGCACAGAGGTCTGGCACTGACCTCCTAACAGGCTTTGAGACACAGTGTGACACAATGTATTTCTTATTCAATAAAGCATAAAAAACAGAAGCTGAAATCAAATTCATATTTAGAAGAAAAACAAATTAGCAAACATATTTCAAAATAGAAGCATAAGAGGACTTTTTCATTTAGTAATGTAAATTTAAAGTGAGCATACCATATGGACAAAAAAGCAAAACTTTAAGTATAAAGAATAACTTTCAAAATAAGCGTGGATATGAACTGTGTGGTGTATGAGAAACAGTAAATAATGGGAGACTCTCTGACCCATTTTCTCAAGAAATAGGAACAAGACAACCCATGGTTTGTAGATGAAACAACGGGCATGAGGAGAAGACCGTGGGTGGGACAACTGATTCACTACTCTCAAAAAGTAATTCAGTGAAAGTACTTCAGTGTCCTATTATATGAAGAAATATAATAAATCCCAATGGTTTATTTGTTGGAAACTTTCTGAGTGCAACAGAGATCAGAGAAATGGTGAGTGATAGAATTATTAAGATAGCTTGTATTTGCATTATTTGAAAATATAGATTTATTTTAAGGTTTCATTATAAGTTGAGGAAGTCATTATGTATTATGACATTATGTATTATGTACTATGACAAAACCAAAGATGTAAGTGTAACTGATTTTTCTAAAATACAGTCACTCTTCCTTGGTTTCTTCTTGTAATTGACCTACTACCTTCCATTCTTTACATTTAAATGACACACAATACACATTCTTAGCAAATACATTTTGAGTCTTAGTAACCTAATTTCTTTCAAATAAATCTCTTGCCCTGGAGAGTCTAGGGGAATATGCTTATGTAATTAAATTCAGATCCTATTTCAAATGAAAAAGAGAATTTTACTTACAAGGTTTGAAGTTATCTAATGATGTCTTTCAATTCATAAATGTGAATATTCTAGAGTATTTTAATTGTCTTCATGAGATGAGATTTTTAAGTTCTATTTCCATGGAAAAGTTCAAAATGATCACTTTATAATTGCTAACAGTGAGATTCATGATGAAAATTTCCCTGTCCCCTTAATTTTCAGGTAATACTTTGATTCTCTAATTTCTGCCAAAGTAGGCAATGCTGCTAATACTAAATCCCCCCAAAATGACAGAGAAGTTGAAGTAATTAGTTTCAAATGTCTTCAGTAAATAATAATTTCTAAAATGTTAAGACTTGACATTTTAGAGGTAGAAGGTGTTCAATAAAAGAAAGTTATCTGAAATACATTACTATTGAAAGAGTTGTTTCTCTTTTAAAACATGATCAATACAAGGGAAAAAAATTAAGAATCCAGTCTCTGTTTGTATATAACTGATTTATTTTAATCAAAAACCAAATGTAAAGTGTAAAACATCTTTAAAATTATGCCTAGCTATCTTTCTGTAATGCAGAAAAGACTTTATTTAACCTCATATCTCCTGAGGGAAAGCAGCCTAGTATGTGAACAATGTGGTTTAGTAAAGTATGTGAGATGAATTTATAAAATCTTATATAAGTGTTGCAGTGAGATATACCACTGTTCTCTTTCAGTGTTGTTTTTGTCTTTTTTGTAAGTATCTAATTTGTCAAACCAGGATAATCTGTAACAGTTAATTAGCAAAACTTTTTGTATATTTTCATATATACAATACATATATACATATATAATTTAGAGATTTATAGTAATTTGCATAATGGATTGCACTCAGTAAATATACAATATTTTTTTCAATTTTATCTAAATATAAATTTCAAAGGACAATACCAAGTTAAGTACGGGAATTGAAAAGCTCAAATTCACTGAATATAATTTGCATCATTAAAACTCAGTATCCTGCCATCACCCATTTTTGGTACATCCCTAAAGTTGTGTGCCTTTTGATTCATTAAGTGATGGACATATAATCCTACTTGCTATATAACTCCTGGTTGCTTCCTACTTGGAATGCCTACTTTGACTCAGAAAATGACCATCTGTTTGAAGTCACAGTTAGACCACATGCATACAGCATGCCTGATCATGTTCAACATGACCAATTAGAACAAGAAATTTTTAAGTGAAAATGACTTAATGAAGGTATAGTTCACACTTTTCAGATAGATGAGTGACCGGCAGGTTTAAGTAACGTTCTGAACAAATCCTAAGATTATGCCATTACCTGAGAACTTCTCCAAGATACAGCCTTTCAGATTCAGTCCATCCCTGCTGAAATCGTGTTCTGACATTTTCAGGAGCAAGGAATCCTGAATAGATTGTCTTGGATACCAAAGCCCCTTCCCTGATAGGGTATCAGATTCCTTCACCAGTGTGCCTTTCTCACAGGATGTGTATTTACCTCTGCATAGCTTTTAGTAATTCTTTGATATCAGTGTGGAATTGTGAGCTGTTTGGCCACAACTGGGTATTCCAACTCCTTGCACTTTCCCTCGGCTCTCTTGAGATCGATGTGACATCCATGGAGTCACCTTATCCCATACCCCTAAAATGTGGTGGTGACTACGTTGTCCTCCATAATTTTATTTTCCATCCCTTGAGAGAGAACTACATTTATTTACCAGGTTCTTGCTTATGATTTCTACCTTTGATTTCACTAAAAACCTCATATTCCTTCATAAATCAATGTTCTTCCCAATATTGACTATTAGAATGCGTATTAACATCAACTCATCTAATATCGGCCTATGTGGACAGCTTATCAAATGGCAATAGAATGAATTGATAAGCAGAAATGAATTCTAAACTGACATCATCCGGTTTCATACAATGTTCTAGACTTACTAGTGACCACAGGTAGCTTTTTCAATTTGCCAGTCCTCAGTTTTCTTTATAAAATCCAAACCTCATTTGCCTAATCAGAAAGAGGTGATAAGTAATAACATAGTAATATATCCATCAAAATTATCAGTATTATACAGGTATTAGTCAAACTGAAATTGGGCATCTAAACAGGACATATTTTTTTGAAAAATGTATCTATTTGAGAGAGAGGGAATGAGAAAGAGAAAATGGGAGAGGGGCAGAGGAAGACAAGGAATCTCAAGCAGATTCCCTGCTGAGCATGGGACACCGCCCCCCACCCCAGGCAGGGCTCCATCCCACGATCTTGAAATTATAATCTGAGCCAAGATCCCAAACTGGCCGGTTAGCCAACTGAGCTACCCACGTGCCCCAGGACATATTTAACTCTGTATTTCATTTATATACTGAAAAGCTGAGTGTTTTTAAGGCTATTAACATTTAACATTATTTTATACATATATATATAGATATATCTATATATAGAGAGAGGGAGAGCACATGGCAATATGCAATATATACAAAGAACAGCAAGGCAATCTTCATATTTCAACTATTAAATGAATTGATATGAGAAGATATGTCCATTAATTATGGATTTAGAAGTTAAGACTGGTATGATGTCACATTTTCATGGTGAATCTAGCTAATTCAGAGAGGTAGAAGGAAGAGAGTAGTGGCTTCACTATTAAAAACAATGTTCATTTTCTCATAATGAAAAATATTGTAACTGAAACAAACAGTAACTACAATATGAAATAGATACATTATAAAATATATTTTAAAAATTATTCAGAATATTGGACAATATACATAAGAAAAATAGTTTTGTTTTGTTTTTTTATGAGAGAGTGCAAGTGAGGAGGGGCAGACGGAGAAGGAGAGAGAGACTCCTAAGCAGGCTCCAGGTCAGCATGGAGATCCATGTGAGGCTCGATCTCACAACCCTGAGATCATGACCTGAGCAAAAATTGGGAGTTGCAGACTTAACCGACTGAGCCACCCAGGCACCCCAATAGTTTTTTGTTTTTTTAAAACCATGCTTATCTAGCTAGGAAAATAGAATTTAAACAACTGTCAATTACTTTGTGAAAATAAAACTTTGAAAAATAAAATAATTAGCAAATTATTCCATAAAAGATTAATTACACATAATTGAAACTTTCTAAGTATGTATGTATCTATGAAATTGTCATAACATTCAGGATAATAAACATATCTCCTACCTCTAAAGTTTCCTTATAACTTTACATAATCACTTAGGGGTCACATTAGTACCTGGAGTTGCTTTGTAATCATGTGGTTTTATCTCTTTCATTCTTGTTCCTCCGCTTGGGGAACATTTGATTTTACTTTTTGTTATATAGTAAATTGCAGTTTCTAGAATTCCTACACTTCTTTTGAGATTCACCCATATTATAGGATACATTCATGAAACAGTCTTCTTTACTGCTAAATAGTATTCCATTCTGTGAATATACTGCATTTGTCATTCATTCATTCAAATCCATTCATTTGCCATTCATTTGAGTTGGTTTCTATGTATTTTATCTATTAGCAAAACTGCCATGAACTTTCTTACACAGGTAATTATTTACACATGCTTTCATTTCTCTTGGATAACTGTCTTAGAGTGGAATGTCTTGAGCATATGCTAGAGACACATTTAACTTTTAACAAAATCCCAAACTATTTTCTAAAGTGAATTCCACAATAGAAGAGAGTTCCACCCATACCACATCTTCACCAACAATTGGTTTGTCCTTTCTTTGTAATTTTAGCTTTCCAATAGACATAAAATGGTAACTCACAATTTTAATTTGTATTTCCATAATGACTTGTGATGAGCAACTTCTATGTTCTTATTTTCCATATATACATCTGCTGGGATGAAGTGTCTGTTCAGTTTGTCCATTTTCTTATAAGTCTTGTTTTTTTTCTTGTTACTGTATAGCAATAATTTTTGTATATTCTTCATGAAAGTCTTTCCTCAGATACATGATTTACAATATTTTGTTTCAGTCTGTGTCTTATCTTTTAAATTTTCTTAAAAATATCTCTTGAAGCAAAAGAGTGTCCAACTTTGAAGAATTCCATTTGGATGCTAATGTTTTAATGGATCATACTCTTGGTATCACATAAGAAGTCCTTGACCTACAGTTTCAGCTGGTGGTGGTTATGCCTTCTTATAGATATTTTACAGTTTTAGCTCCTATAGTTAGATTCGTGTTCTACTTTGTGCATAATCCCACAGGAAACCATCACAGTTATATATCAGAATGAATAGTATATAATGTCAATGTTTAATGAGCCTCATACTTCTATGTGCCAAACAAATTAAGTGTGATAGGGAAATGAAGAAAAATATTATGCATGGATCACTGGGCGTGGTGCATAAACAATGAATTCTGAAACACTGAAAAGAAATAAAAGAAATAAAAAAAATTAGGGAAAGAACAATTTAATTAATAACATTAGAGGCCATAGCAATTTATACAATCAGCTCTCTCTCTCTCTATGTGTGTCTGTCTCTCTCTCCGCACTTCTGTGTCTGTCTGTCTCTGTCTCTGTCTCTATGTATGGATGTATCTATCTTCTAAAGAAAAACAAGTAAATTGGGGCACCTGGGTGGCTCAGTGGGTTAAAGCCTTTGCCTTCAGCTCAGGTCATGATCTCAGGGTTCTGGGATCGAGCCCCGCATTGGGCTCTCTGCTCAGCTGGGAGCCTGTTTCCCCCCACCCCCCACTCTCCACCTGCCTCTCTGCCTACTTGTGATCTCTGTCTGTCAAATAAATAAATAAAATCTTAAATAAATAATAAAAATAAAAATAAAAACAAGTAAATAAAAAAATTCAGAAGGTAAATATTTTCCTTAGAAGATACAATAGCAAGAAAATGCAATATTTTCTTGGTATAGATTACAAATGGGTATAAATTTGTTTTCACATGCATTTTATTAACATTCTGAGACTTTTGTTCTTTTGGCCAAATCCTTTGAAAGTTTGTATCTTTTGGAATAAATAGCTCTACAGAGAGTTATAAAGATGGTAGAGGGTATCATTTGCCCAATTCCCCTAATGATAATGTCTTATAAAACCATAGTACTTTTGTTCAAAATATTAATAATTTAACTAGAGGGTTCATTTTGATTTCACAAGTTTTTCCACTAATTTCCTTTTCTTCAGTTCCAGGCTCCAATCCAGGACACCACGTGATTACGTCTAGTCAGTATGTCTCCCTATGTCCTCTGCCCTGTAGCTGGTTCTCAGCCTTCCCTTGTTGATCAGAGCTTGAAAATTTTCAGAAGTCCGAGTCAAGTATAATGTTATGTGCCCCTCACTTTGGTCTGTCTGATATTTCCTCATGATTACACTGAGTTATGGGTTTGTAATAGAAGTGTCCTTTCCATTGGATCACATCACATCATATTCGGGGAACAGACCAGTATGATTTATTACTGAAAACCTTCACTTTTAATACTTGGTTAAGGTGGTATATACAGGTTCTTGCATGGTAAAGTCCCTCTTTTTCCATTTCCATATTTTATCCTTTGAGAGTGAGTCACCAAATTCAGCCCACATTCAAGGATACTGATTAATTTATCAGTTGTTTATTTATATCAAAATAGACTCATACATATTTATATATTATTCTTTGGTTGTTTAATCCAAACTGGCCTTGAATTAGTGTCGTAAGCCAACATGACATTGATTTTTTTTTTTTTTTTTCTGCATGTAGTTTTAGTTTTTCCATTGGGAAACCTTTCTGAATGACTGTTATATTCCTTTGACATATATCCATTACTTGGTTTATTGAGCACTTCCTTTTTTTCTTGCTTTAAAATAAATTCTAAATTCATCTCATATTTCTTCTGCTCCAGCCCTAAAAAAACGAATTCTCCAAGGACTCCTGATTACTTTTATTGAAGAATGACTTTTAGAGGCCAGTGACTGCACACTGGATACATTTATGCCTACTGAGGTGTCCCTACTTCCAGGCTCTCTCAATAAGCAGAGCTAAGGTTATGTATACACAGACTCAGATACACAGATAGATCTGCAATTTTTCTGTATCACATCATATATGTGTATACATATGTATACATGTGTGTTCACGCTAAGTATTCTGACTCTGATATAGTACCAAGGGATTTATTCTAGCCTTCCTTCTCTTGCTTATATATTACTTAGTTCTCTAACAATGAGAGATTTGGGTTCTACCATTGTCTATCCATTTACTTATTTTTCAGTCCCAGTATACATGCATGGCGGTTTCAGAATGGCTAACTCATGCTCTACGAGAAACAACTTTACTGACTAGAATGCAGTATTTCTGTATAGTTGACCCTTGAACAACATGGGGATTAAGACTGCTGACCCCCTCCCCCTGTGCAGTTAAAAATCCACATATAATTTTTGACTCCTCAGAAACATAAGTAATAACCTTTTATCTATAAGCCTTATTGATAATATATGGTTCATTAGCATATGTCTTGTACATTTTACAGATTATACACTCTATTCTTACAATAAAGTAGCTAGAGAAAAAATATTTTTTTAAAAGATTTTATTTCCTGATTTGAGAGAGAGAAAGGCAATACAGTATATTCATAGGTTTCAGGGATTATAGCATAGATATCTTCGGCAGAATGCATTATTCTTACTACAAGTTAAGTCTTTTGCCAGCTTATATGGTGTTCAGATTTTCATATATGTATATTTGTGCTGATAAACATATATGCTTGTTTGTATATATATACATATATTTGCTTGTTTGCAATTTATACATATTCCTATATATATACATATACTATATATATAATATGTGTATGTGTGTGAGTGTGTATGTGTGTGTGTGTATATAAACACACACATATATATATAATCTCCAAGTAAATACATAAATGTTCAGGATCTGTTTCTGTCTGTAGATTTTTGTCACAATAAACCTGGTTTATTTCTCATTCCATATTCATATCATTCAGATATCCTATGAATTAAAACTTTACAGAGTCTCCAACACTGTGAATAAAGATGATTTTTCAAATTACAATTATATATGTAGGAATTAATTACATGAGTAGAAATAAATTCCTCTGGTTCTCAGTGACATGATGATTAGTATAGTGTATATTCACTGGTTTTTCACAATTTTATTATTGCAATCAATAGCTTTCTAATATAGTCAGCATTATCCTTATGAATCAAAAATTAATTCTTGTTTCTTTATCAGTAAATTAATTTGGTTACTCATATTATAGGCTCTGATATTGTATTGTGTAATATTTCATCGGCAAAAGCTGTGTATTAAAGATACAGTACCCACTTTACACAGTTCTTGAAGTTTTTCAAAAGTTGCAAAATGGAAATTATGAAATGTTTGACAAAGCAAAGCCAACTTCAAACTTTTTCCTGTGGAAAGAAATTAAGGTTAGTTCATTTTTTTACTGTTTGTAATTTTGTTGTTGTTGTTAAAGACTTTATTTATTTGACAGAGAGAGAGACAGCAAGAGAGGGAACACAAGCAGGGGGAGTGGGAGAGGGAGAAGCAGGCTTCCTGCTGACCAGGGACCCCCAGCCTAATGCGGGGCTCAGTCCCAGGACTTTGGGATCATGACCTGAGTTGCAGGCAGATGCTTAACAACAGAGTTACCCAGGCACCCCTGTTTGTAATGTTCATATTGAAGTACAAAACCAACTTCAGGAGCACCTGGGTGACTCATTCATTAAGCCTCTGCCTTTGACTCAGGTCATGATCCCAGGGTCCTGGGATCGAGCCCCACATTAGGCAGCTTCCTGCTCAGCAGAGAGCCTGCTTCTCCCTCTCCCTCTGTTCTGCTCTCTCTCTGTCAAATAAATAAAATCTTAAAAAAAAAAAAAACCTTCAAATTTCTTTTCCTATGGAAAGAAATTAAAATTGGCTTATCTTTTTGCCATTGTTTGTAATGTTCATATTGAAGCATTCAGATTATTCAAAACATACTTGCTTTAAGTTCAGTATTTTATTTTATTTTATTTTTTTGTCAAGGATATACGTTAACTCTTACTCTTGAAAATAAAATGCAAAACTGGAGGTATAAAAAGGCCAGATGGAATTCCTGAGGGAAATATGGACAAAGTTGTGACAAATAGAATAGAACTTCAAGCTTGGGAAATATTACGGTTAATTTGTAACCTGAAATATATGACGTGTAAATACCTAGAAACGTTCATATAATAAAATTCCTGGTGACATTTCCAGATGTTGGCAATTAAGGGAAACCTTCCTCAAAAGACCACAGCAACTTCTTAAGTGTGAGACCTTAAAAGATGAAAGTCCAGGATATAGAAATGAGGACTGCTGAAATAATCAGTTTCGGGTAATGCCAGTGATAAAGGTGGGAAATGGATTATGCTTGTCAGAAAGAAACATTTGCCTGTAAGAATGTTCAAATCATATTCACAGGGAAATTAAATTGCTCCCATTTCTTTCCTTTTTTCCTGTCTGGAAGGATAGAATATAAGTAGCAACCAACCCCCTCACTTGTGGATCCGTTGGGAGTGCAGAATGGCCAATGCCTTTCGACTTTGACAAAGACTCTTCTTGACCTATCTCTAGGGAGACGTCCAGCAGCCTAAGATCTAGTCCCTGGGAAAACCTAGCCCCCATGACTGGAAAAACCCAGTGCTCTCCCAAACTGCCTTTATTTCAGCCAACACTGATAGTAAGTCCCTGACATCCCTTTCTTCCTTTATCTCTTTATTTTTTTTAAGATTTTATTTATTTATTTGACAGACAGACAGAGAGAGATCACAAGTAGGCAGAGACGCAGGCAGAGAGAGAGGTAGGGAAGCAGGCTCCCCGCTGAGCAGAAAGCCCGATGCTGGGCTCGATCTCAGGACCCTGAGATCATGATCTGAGCCAAAGGCAGAGGCCTAACTCACTGAGCCACCCAGGCACCCCTTTGGAACATTTATTAAGAAAACAAACACTATTGGGGTACCTGCATGGCTTAGTTGGTTAAGCATCTAACTCTTGATTTAGGCTCAGGTGATGATCTCCGGGGGGTGAGATCAAACCCCACATAGGGCTCTATGCTGAGTGGGGAATCTGCTTAAGATTCTTTCTCTCCTTCTTCCACTGCCCCTCCTCCTCTGCTCACTCTCTCTAACAAATAAATAAATAAAAATAAATAAAAGAAAAAAAAACCCAAATACTATTATAAATCCTTCCTCTGTCTCTTTGAAGTATATGTACTCTTTCAACCAAAGAGCCACTTTAACCATTCCTATGAAATTCCATCATTTGAAAAGATAGGTCCCCTGTCTGCCCATCTCTGTGGAGAGCAGGAACTTAACTGATTAAGTGCCAGTTAGCTGACAAAATTGGCCTCGTCACACTGAGTGGTGGCTTGTTACAGAAGTGGCACGGAGCCACCAGACGAAGCTGTAGATCAGAAACAGAGAGGGACCAAGGTGGTCTGTTGACACATATTCGGAACCCCACTGGCCCCATGACTCACTAACAAGACTCTGTCAGTAGGTAAGACCCCAATACCTTGGCCCCAACTGAGACTAAATGTATATTTCTTTTTATGTTTTGATTGAAGGCAGTGATTCATTCTTATCTCAGGAGCAAACTGAATTTCTAAATTGACTAGGGAAAAAGGGACAGAAGGTTGAGGAAATAAGTTACTTTTACCTTTTGAAAGATAGCCATGAACTTTGCATTGTGGTATCCATGATGTTATGCTTGATAAAAAAATATGTTCTGATTAATCTGCTTTTGTCAAGTGCTTGCACCCTGGACATGGGTGAAATATCACACTCATTTGATCTCTGTTACTTTAGAAGAATCTATTTTGATCCCCTTGGATTATCATCATCTGCTCTAATTGGGACCATTTAGTGAATAGCAGAAAGTATTTCTTTTATAAAGCATAGCAGAGAAGAAAATGGTTAAATCATCAAATGTGTATAACAAGAAATTTGGCTGAAACTGAGAACTCAGAATTTTGAATCTCACGAGAGTGGTAAAAGCTAGGAAATATTTGATTAGTTGTCTGTAAATTTTTCCTTTCTGGATAGGACTGAAGACGTCAGTTCAGTGTAAACATTCTTCCTTTGCTCTGGAACATTTGCCATTAAGGTATTCAAATGTAAAGCAAAGTCCCATCTTGGCGAGAGAACATTTGGGAAGCTTAATGGAGCTCCTCTGGGGCTCAAAGCAACTGAATCATTTCATGTGGTCAAGCAGAGGTTATCTGTTTTTGAAAGTACCAAACTCCTTGAAATAACTCTTTTCTAAATATAAATTCAGGTTGGACTCTGGGCGCAGACCACTGTGGATCCTGGCAAAGATGACGTTTGTATTCAAGCAGCTGTTTCTGACCAGGAGTTAAGTGAAGACAAGGAGAAGAAGGAGAAGCCTGCACAAATCTTCACTCCTTTCCGGCAAAGCATGCTAAAATTCAGGAATAGAAAAGGGTAGTAATCAGAAGGTTATCAATTCTCTGTTAAGTAGATTGCAAGTGAAAAAACGAAGAAGAAAGAGAACATGCGGATTCAGGCATTTGTCCATGATGTACCATACTTGTGAAATGATTGCAACCACTGGCATATGTTGTGTGTTGACTGAATAAAGAGGAAATACTGAGATAACTCTAATGATGGAGAAGCTAGACATGAGTCAGTCTATGTGGGCTGCTATAACAAAATATAATGGACTGGGTGGCTTATAAACAGCAGATATATATGTGGGAAGGGCAAGGATGCTCTTCAGGCCTCTGAGAGTGTTGTTAACCTCATTCATGAATTCTCTGCACTCATGACCTAATCACTTTACAGAGGCCTCACCCCCTACTGCCATCACCCGGGGGTTAGGAGTTCAACATATGAATTTTGGGAAGCACATTCATAGCACAGCAATATGGTATCCCACTAGAGCCCACGTGGCAGACACTACCTTTGACAGATTAAGCTTTTATTATTTTTTTAATTACATGTATTCTTTTTTATTGTATTATGTTAGTCACCATATTGTACATCATTAGTTTTTGATGTAGTGTTCCGTGATTCATTCTTTGCGTATAACACCCAGTGCTCCATGCAATCCACACCTTCCTTAATACCCATCACCAGGCTCACCCATTTTCCCACCCCCCTCCCTTCTAAAACTCTGTTTGTTTCCCAGAGTCCCTAGTCTCTCATGGTTCCTCTCCCACTCCGATTTCTCCCCCTTCATTTTTCCCTTCTCCTAACGTCCTCCATGTTATTACTTATGCTCCACAAATAAATGAAACCATATGGTAATTGTCTTTCTCTGCTTGACTTATTTCATTCAGCATAATCTCCCGTTCTATCCATGTTGATGTACATGTTGGGTATTCATCCTTCCGGATGGCTGAGTAATAGTCCATTGTGTCTATGGGTCCCCTATGGTCTAATTTATGTGTCTACTTTACGAGCCCCTTCAGGGACTTGGACATTCTCTGTGGGAGACCTGGCAGTATCTGAGCAGATCTGCATCAGGTCAGACAAACATTGATACAGCTGTGTATTAATGTTTTACTTCTGGTGTAGCCAAGAGTAAATAACCCACTTCTGAGGGATGTGTTGACATTGGGGTGATGAACTTTGTTGTGATAATCTGCCTCGGTCCAAGTGGCAAAGATAAGTGGGTGAGTTTATGGGGAATGAAATTGTCATCTGAAGGAAATACACATTCCTCCCCTTACTTGTTAGGAAAGACTGATCATTAGAAATCAAATGAGGACTCTGACTAGCCATTTTATTAGATTCAAGAGCATGCTTTCTCTCCCTTTCCACCTTAGTGCTTCCTTATAGTCATTTTAAAAAAGGGGGGGTGGGTAGAAAAACACTTTGAGATATTCTGCTCTTGGGAGTCAGGGAGGCTGTACCCATGATCTAAACTGGATACTGGGTAAGGAAAGGCTATAGCTCCACACCAGGATCAACTGTGAGTTATGTTTATTGTACAATGTTTTCCTAGCATCCCTAAATGTTTAATTTCCTGGCAAAATGTTGCAGCCTTTCTTAGGATGGGTAGAAGAGAATGAAAGATAATTTTCGGAGAAAATCTTGCATGGATCTCTGTATTTCTGCACATTTTTGTGAAGAGGTGTTGACACTTTTGGTTACAGACATCCATTTCAATGATGTATACACAGAAAACAGTTTTGGAAGATGTAGTTTTCCTCCTAGGCTGAAGGCAACTTTTTTTTTTTTTTTTTTTTGTGACCAGGATAAGAAGGATAACACCTCCCTCTGAAACAAAGGTTGGACGGATTTGCCAACAGCAATCTTATAAGATTGTGGGTCTTCTAAATTCTGGTTTCCTAACCATTTCCTACACAGAGGCTGCATGGCAAGCTCTGCCCCAGTCATTCTGGGTCTCCCCAAAAAGACCTATTGGCAAAGAAATCAGTGTAAACATGACTCCAGACTACCTGTTGTGCTGGGAGTAGTAAAGTCCTTTTTCTCTGTCCTAGGATTCTCATGTCTCCTGTGTATATCTATGAAACCATGGCAGGCTAACTTGTTAGCTTTCAAGAAGAGGAAAATCTCAGACCTTTTTGTTGGCAGGGGTCTTGACAAAACTTTGGACAGTGAGCATATGGAGAGTTACTCTTCACATCCAAAGAACACATGACAGTAGCAACTCAAGGGAGACTTTCACATCTTAGAGAGGATTCTGCAAAATTATATATTTTAATGAGAGCAAACCCTGTCCCCAACACACTTATGTTATTCAAAATAAATGTCATAAATCCTACAATATATGAAGTGTAATAAAGTCCAGCAAAACTCTGGTATTTTGTTTCATGGTAATAACTTTGATGATTTCCAGAAAAATTAATTAGCAATATTTAAAAATCTGTATTTTTCAATATTTTGGTGGCAATGTTTTGGGGTTTTAATCAACGATTTTGATAGGAAGATGTGTGGGCTATACTAGCTGTTAAATAGTTGGAACATCATCTGTGCTTGTCCTCTTAATTGCTATAAATCTGTGAGTGGTTTAATTGCTATAATGTATTATTCACATTCTCATTTCTTTCTTCTTCAGTTTCAGGAAAAAAATTAATAAAACATCTTATTAAAATATTTTTCTGGCACCATGTTCCCAATGTTACCCCTTTGTTGATGACCTTTTAATTTAACTTGATTTGTATCAAATGTCTCCTGTTTCTCTCATATTATTCACATTTTACATCAATACGCTCTCTAAGCTCAAAATGTCCCAACTGAACTCTTTCTTTCACCTATAAATCTACTTCTTTTTGCGATTCATTCCAATATGTCCAATTCAATCTGATATATACACATAGTCATCCTTATCTTGGTGCATCCCACTATAAAATTACCTTAATTAGAACTCTCATCATTTCCTTTTTAAACTATGACAATAGCCCTGTAGCTAAATTCAGGCTCAGTCCCTAATCATGCTCCTGACTCTCAGCATTTTCCATATTGCAGTTTCTATCATTCCTCATAATCCTCACCAGAATTCAAGGTTTTGTCCTCGTGTAACTTGACATTGACTCTGTAACTGTCAGTGTGCTTCAGCTTTAGCTCCTGGACACACACATACGTTGAAAGCATGACCACTAGACTTTTCTTCTGCTGGGAAGCACCGGCCTCCATCACTAACTTGGCTAAGGCTATACATCCCCCAATATTTCATTTAAACCTAGCTTCTACCTGTCAGTGTTTTACCCCTCAACTGGGCATGGAGGGGGAAGGAGTGTCTGCTCTGGTCCTCCATCCATTACTGTACATGTCCCAGTTTGCAGGCTTTTTGAAATATGAGTGGCTCCTTTTTGGTTGGGAGGTGAGGGAGAGGATAAGCTCCTTGGTGGCATTTCAACATTATTTATTCTCTATGTTTCTAGTACATCGTGGATGAAACCCCTGTCACATTTTATTCATCAGCTTGGTACTGCTGTATTGAGTGATCAGGTTTGTGGCTAGGTAGATGGGGTGAGAGGTCACTACAGATGGTAATTTTTTGAAATTTCATAATTTTATATTAAATATAATATATTAAATTTATAATATTTATTATAATTTTATAATATTTATATATAAATTTATAATACATATATAAATATATTTATATTGAAATATAAATAGTTTCAACATGGATTCCTGATTGGAAAAGCAATCTGAGTCTATTTAGTTTAAACTGTGGGTAACTGACCTATGCAAGCTGGGAAGTGCGGAAACACCACTCGCTTTTTGGTAATGGTTGCAGCACTGTAGTCAGGGACAGGGATTGCCCTAACCAAAGGAGTTTTGATACAAAAAGAAGTAGCAGAGTCAATTCACAAGGCAGCAGATTCAATGGGTGCATCAGTGCAAACCAAGATGCTTACTTCCTGTTCCTACAGAACACTTCCGGAACTGCATTTCTGTCAGGGGTTTGTTTTGTTTTGTTTTTCTCCTATAAGCAGAGACCAAGAACATCTTGCGCTTCCTCCAGAGAACCAAGAGACGAAGCAATCAGGAGTTAGTTTTGTGATAATTACAGCTGAGTCAAAGGAATGACAGAAAGAATTTGCTGAGACTTTCATTTGTTTTTCTGGAAGCATAGCATTTCCATGTAAATACCACTTCACAGATTGATTTGATATATTTGTGTTTAATTGGAGAAACAGCTACTTGTTTTGCCATGGAAAGTTTTCATAGTTCACAGGAAGAAATATAATTAATCTAATTAATACGTTCATTTATTTGTCAGCACCTTGTTACAAACATGATCTCTGTGTCCCTATGTCTTACCATGGAGTGATTACTTAGGAAATACTATTAAAGATCTTTTTACTCTCCTGAATTAGTCTATATTGAACAGCTTAATGTCCTGTATCACTGACCTCCTAATTACCCTTATCATAACATATTTGAAGGTGATTAAAATATCAGAGGACATGTACAAAATAATAAATATTCATCTGTGTGGCATATCTGGTCAAAAAGAAAAACAAAAGAAAGCAATCCCTTCTCTTGCTTGATTGTGTCTGTATGTGTGTTTTCACAATTCTCACAGTCAGATTTAAAAGGATATTCTCATCCCAGGAGAACCCTCATCCTTTCTAGTGAATTATCTACAATGATGCTTAGTCTGTAATAAATGATAGCTATTCTTTGAATACTCTTTACCATTCCAAACTTTTTTCTTTCATCTATTAATTTAGTGGACACTTGGTTAACTTTTGGTTTGGCAAATCTCTGTGCTATACACAGGGAATGCATTACAAACATTAGAAAAATAAGTAAAATTCAAGACCCTCAAGAAATGCATTGTTTCTTATGAAAGGTAAGGAAATAACTCAAGTAAGTATTATATGTACTTACTAGTGGTGATAACTATTACATACAAATGTGCTGTGCATGCTAAGAAAATGTATCAAGTAATGGAAAGTTATTTAGGAATTAAATAGTCAAGAAAAACTGAAAAGCAGATATGATGGTCAAGCTAAGAGTTAAAACATTATTAACTGCCATTACTGGGTAGATGAAGGAGTTAATAAGAAAACAAGTACACATACACCGAGGCATGAGAGCAGGTTATGGTTCAAGAACTGCAATTAATTTGATATACAGAAAAGAAAATGGATAACCAAACCATCCTGGAAGAAAGCAGGAGGTCAAATTAAGAGGAAGCACGTCATTAGGAAGTTTAGGGAAATCAGCAAACCAAAAACATTCAGTAAAATAAACACGGGAATTGTATTTCATTAAAAGAATCATTTTATTTCAGTGTGAAATCAAATTTAGAAAAAGTGGGGAATGGGGTGTCTGGGTGGCTCAATGGGTTAAGTCTCTGCCTTCAGCTTAGGTCATGGTTTCAGGGTCTAGGGATCGAGCCCCGAATTGGCCTCTCTGCTCAGTAGGGAGTTGGCTTCCCCCTCACTCTCTGCCGGCCTCTCTGTCTACTTGTGATCTCTCTCTCTCTCTGTGTGAAATAAATAAAAATCTTTAAAAAAAGGAAAAGAAAAGAAAAGAATAAGTGGGGAAATTTTGGTGTCAGGGAGACCAGTTATGAAAGCAATATAAGAATATAATGGTTTAGGGGCACCTGGGTGGCTCAGTGGGTTAAGCCTCATGCTCAAGTCATGATCTCAGGGTCCTGGGATCGAGCCCCGCATTGGGCTCTCTGCTCAGCGGGGAGCCTGATTCTCCCCCACCTCTGCCTGCCTCTCTACCTACTTGTGATCTCTGTCAAATAAATAAATAAAATCTTAAAAAAAAAAAAGAATATAATGGTTTAGAATTTAGGCATCAACAATGGAAACTTAATTATAGAAAGTAAAAGTGTATTTTTTTTTTAGTAGAAGAGTATTCTTAAATGTTTTAAAAACTTCTACTTGCTTATTATGTTTTGTAAGGTATGTGCCTACTTGTTTTATAAACATTTATTCATTTTTCTGTAAAATAACCATATTACCATCGTCATCCCTTTGGTAGGTAAGGAAACATACACAGAGAGATTAAGCGCTTTTCTTAAGGCTACAGACCTGGTATGGTAGAGCTGAGGTTTGAATGCTGGTAATAAACCTCCTAAATTTTGTGCTATTAACCACAAAACCATGCAGTTTCTTACGTCTAATCTTGTTTATAGGTGGAAGTATTGCCAAAGAGTGGAGAAAGAAGATCTTAGGCTAACCTTCTGGTGTTTGACTAAATAAATAGGCACTGAATAGTTATTATTGACTTATTATTCCTTAATGAAGAATCCAAGCTACAAATTTCACATATACCCGAGAATTTATGACAGCACTATAATGTCTTTTTTTTTAACTGAAATATACTTGAAACATATAACGCTATGTTAGTTTCAGATGAACAACATAATGACTCCATATGTGTATTTGTTATGAAATGTTCATCACAATAATTCTAGTTGACATCCATCATCACATATAGTTATACTTTTTTCCTTGTGAGGAGAAATTTTAAGATCTATTCTTCTAGCAACTTTCAAATACACAATACAGTATCATTAACTATAGTTACGGCACTTTACATGACATCCCCCATCCCCAGGTCTCTCTCTCTCTCTCTCTTTTTTTTTTTTAATAACTGGAAGTTGGTACCTTTTGACCACCTTCACCCATTTTGCCCACTCTCCCTGAGTTAGACCTTACAGATGGTCAGATATATGAAGAAAAGTTGAGAAAAATTGTTTGAACTGCATATGCAGGTTTGAGAGTAGTAATTTCATTCAATTAAAAAACAAAGCAAAAGAAATAGTAATACTATGAGGGAAAACGTCCATGTTAGAATTTATGTTTGTAGTCAAGATGCAGTAAGAGATAGACATTTCCCTTTACCCATAAAAAAGTTAGAAATCTTGACTAAATATTTGAAGCAATTATTTGTACAAAGAAAATTGCTGTGTCTAGAACCACCCCTGTCAAGTTCATGGAGTCGGGAGAGAGAATCTGAGACCATACAGGTTGTGGGGATTTCAGGGGACAGAACTGAGATGTAAGGCAGATAAAAATGGCTGAAATTTGTGGGCAGAGTACTAGAGAATAGGAAACTTTGCAGACAATAATTTCCAAATATCTGCATAGAGTCCCTCTTGACTATGTGGCTGAATAATTCCCAAGAAAGATGGGCTACGAGCTTAAGCCTGAAATGTTTCCAAGTTCATATGAGTCTGGAAGACTTTCAAAACCCTGCCAACCAGAAAATAATTAACCTGGTAGAACACTTGCATTCAGAAGAAACCCAGGACAGGTCATGTCTTAATAGGACATGACTAAACTTGGAATAAACATTAACACAAAATGACCAAGATGATCAGTAAGTAAGTCAGCTACATGCTAGAACAAGCTTCAACTTCAGAATACTAAAGGTATTTGGCATCCAACTGAAATTTTCTAAACTTGCAAGAAACTGCAAAATGTGATCCATAAAGAAGAGAAAAAATTACTCCATACATACAGACTCAAGCATTAAAAGGATGAGACAAGAATTTTAAAATAATTATTATAAATAGACACCATGATTTATAAGTAAATATAGACACAGGAGAAAAATGGAAGATGTAAAATTAGAATTACTAGAAAAAAATATTGGATATGAATACCAGAAGACTGGAAAATATAATTTTGGTGAGATATACAAACATTGCAGAAAATACTTGAAGAAGCAATAATGAAAAACATCCAAAAAAAAAAAAAAAAAAGACTTGTAGTAAGGAAAGCAGAATCACAGTAGACTGTGGGAATATATCAAGAATATATCAATAGATCCAATATTATTAACAAATTATTAGCAAGACAAATAAAATGATTTGTAAAAACAGTATACCAGGACCAAGTAGAGTTTATTCTAGGAATGAGATTGGTTTAACATTCAAAAATAAATCAATGAAATTCACCAATTTACCAAACCCGCCCCCACCCCCGCCAAGAAAAGGAAAATCACATAATGCTATAGATACAGACAAAGAATCTGATAAAATTAAAGACCCATTTATGGCAGAAACCTCAGCACGCCAGGAATGAGGATACTCCCTCAACACGTTGAAGAACACCACAAGATGCCTACATGTATCATCGCCTGTAGTGACAAAAGAGTAAATCCTTTTCTTTTTTCTTAAAGATTTATTTATTTGACAGAAAGAGCAGGGGAGGGGCAGAGGGAGAGAGAAACTCAAGCTGACTCCACGGTGAGCACAGACCCCAGCACGAGGCTCGATCTCATGACCCCCAGAACAGATCTGAGCCAAAACCAAGAATTGGTTGCTTAACCGACTTTGCCACCCAGACGCCCTGAAAATACTAAATCCTTTTCTTGATAAGACAGTGAAAAAGGCAAGGACACCTGCTCCTCTCACTTCTGTTTACAATGCTCTCAGGATCCACTATAGTGTGAAAGGGGCACACACACACACACACACACACACACCCACATACTGAAGTACAAAGCAAAAATGGCAAGATTTCATCTGTAGAAATTCCTAATTGTCTACAAAGGAACTAATAGAAATTTTAAGTTAATTTGTCAGGAACAAAGAATGCAAGTTCAATAAACAGAAATTTAATTGACTTTAGAACAACAGACTCTTTAGACCTTAGAACTTTAGACTTTAGAATAGACTTTAGAACAACTGCAGGAGTCCACTTATACACAGATTTTTTTCAATGAATATAGTACACTATTGTACAATGCATTTTCCCTGTGATTTTCTTAATAACCTTTTCATTTCTTTGGCTTACTTTATTGTAAAAACACACTATATAACATATATGACATACAAAATGGACGTGCTTGGCACCCATAACCCTTGCATTGTTCAAGGGGCAACTGTACTAGCAAAGATCTTTGGGATAATTAAAATAAAAGAAAACAGTCTTTCACAAAAGCAACAAAACTTGGAATACTTAGGGAGAAAGTAAGACATATACTACACCTGATTATTGAAAACCAAACAAAAACAAAAACAATGTGCATTTGAGAGAGAGTGAGATAAAATGCCTTTATCCTTAGATAAAATGATCCAGTACCTAGAAAATCTCATGAATTGCTCAAAGTAGGGCCTGATCACTATTTTTTTTCCAAAGCTAAAGACGATAAGCTTTATCTTATAGTCAAAGCTAAAATCAAAAGCTAGACTGTAAAGACAATGAAAACAATATCTTTGAAAAATGTTGAAATTTTTCTGGAAGGCAATTGATTTACCAAGCAATTAAAAATGGTCTTTAATTTTTTTTCCATTTGGGATGAAAAAATGGGACACAGAGAATTTCAAGGCAGTGAAAATCCTCCCTATTATAATACATGTTTTCTCAAAACTCACAGACTATACAACAGCAAATGACCCTCGTGTAAACTATGGACTTTGGGTAATAATTATGTCAGTGTAGGTTCCCCTGATGGTAACAAACACAGCACCGGATGTGTGGGGGATGATAACAGAGAAGTTGTCCTTGTTTGGTTGAAGATGGTGCTCAACTTTGCCATGAAACTAAAATTGCTCTAAAAGCAAAGTTTATTAATTTTTTTAATTTAAAATTTACCATTTCTAATAGCATGGAAAAACTTGATGTATCTAGAGATAAATGTGTATAATATACAAAAGACAGGGACGTGGCTGACTATAAAACATTGCTAAGCGAAATTAGAGAACCTCAAACTAAATGGAGAGGAATACTGTATTCACTAAGGAGGTAACAGTATTTTTAAGAGGCTATTCTTCCCAAACTTGTTTTCAGAAATCAATGCAATTCAAATCAAAATCCTATTATATATACATGAAAAACAAAGAAGTTAAAATACCTAAACAGTTTTGAGAAGAACAGCACAAGGTTATGATTTAAAATACCCAATTTCAGGATTTACTATGCAGCTACAATCATCAAGATGGTATGTTAGCAGCATGAAAATGATTTTTCATTTTCTGCCACATTTATCCAGGAGGGGAAGTCTAGTCTTTTCAACAAATTGCAATGGGACAACTGGATATCCATAATTATTTACCTCTTACCACATGCAAAACTGTCTTGAAATGAGTCAAAAATTTAAATCTATAAGTAGAAAACTTCAAGAAAACATTAGCTATTTTTTTTTGTCTTTGGCATAGCCATTTTTCTTCTTAGATATAAAATTCATCAACAGTTTAAAAAAGGAAAAATTGGGGTTCCTGGGTGGCTCAGTCATTAAGCTTCTGCCTTCAGCTCAGGTCATGATCCCGGGGTCCTGGGATCAAGCCCTGCATTGGGCTTGCTGCTGAGTGGGAAGTCTGCTTCTCCCTCTCCCATCCTGCCCCCCTGCTTGTGTTCCCACTCTCACTGTCTCTCTCTGTCAAATAAATAAAATCTTTTAAAAATAAAAAAAGGAAAAATTTTATTGTCTACAACTAAGGTACAAATACTGCCCAAGTGCTGATAAGCACATATCCCTAACACTATACTAACGATTTCGAAAGTGCCAATGAAACATGCTATTTTCGGGGAAACAAATTAATAAAATTAATCAACCTGAAGTAGAAATCTGTACCAAACTTTGAAACAAACTGAAATAATTAATGTCAAAAATTTTAAATGAAAATAGGTAATGCCCAGAGTATTCTGAGAAAACTCTTCAGGGAGTCATAAAATTCTCAGGTTATCAGCAAAATGTTCAGTCTCACTGAAAAAGTTGGAAAACTTCCTAGTTCATTAAGGAATACCAGAATAACCTTGATACCAAAAACTGACAGGATGAACAGTCGAACTCCAGATATATCTCACAGCTGAATATAGTTGCCAACGTTTTAATTTAATTCCAGCAAATCAAATTCAGCAGTATATTAGAATTATGACAAAGTACAATTTATTCGAGGAACCAATACCTAATTCCACATTAAATTTTTCTGTAATTTATAGAAGCAGCTTCCAGCACTTTCTAAAGTTCTGGCACTTACAAAAGAGCTTTTGTGTAAGTGAGATGTATACCTTGACTAATTTTGTTTATGTTTTAAAAACTTACAAAGTAAGGGATGGCTGAGAATAAGAATTAGGTAGAAAAACTTTTCATTTCTTCCTGCTCTTCTCTCTTGCCCAAAGCTACATCCTGCTCCTCTGCATTCCCAGGGCAACAGCTCCTTAAAATCTTCCCGGCACCTTTTCATTATTTCCAGAGTTTCTACAATTAAAGAAATTAAAGTGCAGTGTCCCCAGTGAAAGTAAAACAAAAAATCTTATATGAGCACATTGCTCCCTCTTTTCTGTACAAATTATAATGGCTTCACTGTTTGATGTACTCATCTCTTACGTGACAGCAAGAATGTAGGTCAGGGCTTAAGAGCTCTGATGTTTTAAAATATTCCTGTTATGTCCCAATCAGTATGTTTTCCAATAATGTTCTTTAAAATGCGGTAGTAGTGGGTTGGCTCAGTACTTGGGCACTTGGGTGGCTCAGTCAGTTAAGTATTTGCTTTGGCTCAGGTCATGATTCCAGGGTCCTGGAATAGAGCCCAGCATCGGGTTCCCCTCTCCCTCTGCCACTCCTGTTTGTGTGCTTTCTCTATCTAATAAATAAAATATTTAAAAAAATAAAAAATAGAAATGCCTGGGTGGCTCAGTTGGTTAAGCATCTGCCTTGGCTCACGTCATGATTCCAGAGCCCTGGAATCGAGTCCTGTATCAGACTCCCTGCCCAGCGGGGAGCCTGCTTCTCCTTCTGCCTGTGCACTCCCTGCTTGTGCTCCCTCTCTCTCTGACAAATAAGTAAATAAAATATTAATATACATATATATGTATATATATAGTTTTCCTATTGTATTTTTAAACTTTTTTAAAAAAGCATTATGAAATAATTCAAGCATAGCAACAATTTGGAATGTCCAGTTTAAGGAATATCATAAACATTTGATCTCTGTGTGTGCCACTTCCTTCTCAAATTCTCCTATTTCAGTGCTCTATCAGTTGTAGTTCCACTTTGTGTGCATATTTATGCTCTAATCCATTGAATACACCACACCCATATAAAACATATGTGATAATAAATAATATATATAATTTTATGTATTTTTAAACTTTGTGTGAATGCCATTTTATTGCACGTTTCATTTTGCAATGTGCTTTACTTAATCCCAATTTTTTTTCCTTTTCTTTTCCTTTCTACTCTCCTTTTTTTTTTCTTTTTTTTTTTTTATGTAGCTACTTAGAGCTTTATTAATTCATTTTCACAACGCACGGTATTGAATCATATAAACATTTTTTAAAAATATTGACTTGGGGGTCACCTGGGTGGCTCAGTTGGTTAAGTGTCTCCCTTCGTCTCGGGTCATGATCCTAGGGTTCTGGGATTAAGAACCCTTGCTCAGCAAGAAATCTCTTTCTCCCTCTCCCTCTGTCTCCATTCTCCCTCTGCCTGATCTCTCTTTCTCTCTCTGTCAAATAAATAAATAAAATCTATGAAAAAAATATATTGAATTGGTTGTTGACAATGTAGGGCATTTACACTTTTTGGCTACTTACGAGCAATGCTACAGTGATTGTCTGCATGCATGTTGCTCGGACACACATCCAAGAGACTTTTAGTGGTTGTATTGCTCAGTCTGTGGAAACCTACAACTGCAGCTTCATTAGATAATGATGAATTTCTCTTTATAGAAGTTGGGTAATTTTTATAATCTTAATCATGTTTATTTCCAGCTAAGTTTCTCTTGACTGTTATTTTCTCTCATGAAATATGGACTATGAGTCATTCCCCACTCCCAGAAATTCCTTCTTGTACATGGCTTCCCAGCGGCTGCTAAGCCGTGTCCTAAGTTGTTGCACTTGTGATAGGCGCATGTGTCCCCTGCATCAGTGGGTGGGAGGCAGGAGATGTAGATTTCTCCCAATGTACAAGTGATTCTTCTTTTGGGTAGAGGGAGGATGTCCAGATGAGTGCTTTTATCCCTTATTTGTGGAAACCTCTTGGGTTCTATATCTTAAAATTCACTGTTGCTCCAATTAAATGGTCTCAGCTACAACGTTCTGTTTTTCTTTCTTGTAAACTTGATAAATTATAGTTTAGCTAGGTTCAGGAGCTTCCAAGGTATAATCTGAAACCAGCTGCCATATGCACTGGGCAGAAGAGACTGAGGAAAGAGGCAGATCACTCCAGATGGATAGATGACACTTTTAATAAGCAAGGGAACTTGCATATGAGGCTTGTTTAGGGTGATTGCAAGGTAAGATCTCCACACTTGACCCCAAATCTTAAAATTTTCAATAGAGGCCTTAACTGCGTTCAGTCATGTAGACCATCCAGATGGTCTCAGCACCACATTACTATCATGGACATCAAGGTGATGTCCATGGGGCAGCCTCTGGGAGCAAAGAAGGCAAGTGGGATCCATATTCCAAGGTCAGGGGAGGGAGGGAGAAGCCTCTAATTGTTGAGGTCCACTTCCAGGGTCAACCAGGGATCATATTCTCTTCATGACCTCCTCTAATATTCCATCACTTGTGACCAGCTCTTACAATACTGTAAGACTCTCTTCCACAGTGTCCCTGGGCAGTCAGCAAGGAGTCTGAGTAGCCAGAAGGAGGCTCTGGTAGCAGCTGTGGGGCCACATTGAAGGCAGATGCCTTAGCAACAGTTCAGCACACTCAAGAGAAAACACAGACAATGGTTCTCAGAATCAGTGACGTTTCCTCCAAGAGCCCAATGAACCAAGCCACTGATTTATTAAGGCCTGTAGGCTTGGGGTTTCAGATCCCTGAAATTCACGTGTGTCTTCATGTAGTTTAATAAAGATAATGCATTAGCAGACTCATCATCTATAAACATAACATTCTGTTTGGCTGATGGATAATCATCCAAGGTCAACCTATTTTGGAGGACAGCTTTTCCTATTAGAAACATTTCAGTGTTCAGTAAGCACAGGCTTTGTTGATATAACTCAAGGCTTGCTGAGTGAATTTAGTAAGGCTTTCTGTGTGTGCTGTAATGTCCTTCAGACCAGTGGAGGAAACAAAGACAGTGTGCAACAATTGTACTGGCAGAAAACAGCATGCCTGCCTTGCCCGGAGGAGAGGGTGGTTGGCAACCTTAGGAACTTGAGCTGTTTGTACATACCATACAAGTTGTCCAGGGACAGCAGCACTATCAGGCATGAGAAGATAGACTGAGGTCCTAATATGCTAGACCAGGACCCCCACATTCTCCCCTCTTTTCAGTGCTTTTTTTTTTTTTTCTTTTTTCCATTCCAGGTGTAGTGCATTTCAACAGTGAAGACTGCAGTGGGACAATGGGATCCCCGTGGAGACTGAGCAGTTCGCCCTCCCTGAGGGGTTCGAAGTAACTCATCCATCCCCATGGGAGATCTCACTGCAAATTCTAGTGGATGATGACTTTCCCAGGAGGGATGGGGCTCAGTGTTCTCAACAGAATAGCATGTGAATCCATGGTTGGAGTTGAAGTGAAGACTGTTTCCCACTACTTTACAGTAGTGGGTATCTTGGCAGGGCCCCCCCATTCTGGCATATGGGGCAAGAGGCCCCACTGAATGATCATTAAAATGTATTAAACTTGGGCTGCCTGGGTGGCTCAGTGGGTTAAGCCTCTGCCTTTGGTTCAGGTCATGATCTCAGGGTCCTGGGATCGAGTCCCACATCGGGCTCTCTGCTAGGCAGGGAGCCTGCTTCCTCCTCTCTCTCTCTCTCTCTCTCTACTTGTGATCTCTCTCTGTCAAATAAATAAAATCTTTAAAAAAATGTATTAAACTTGAAACCATACTTTAGTTCACCCCGTCCGGGTGTTTTTACTTGTTAGCAATTCAGTCTGCTTTAATATCCCTTTTTTTTTTTCCCTTTCTCTTAACCCTGCTGCCCACAAGGTGTAGAGGAGATGAAACTTTCATTCATTGTCATGTTCCTTTACCCAATTTTGCATATTATGACCTTTGAATCATGACCTCCCCCCATCACTGTGCGGTTAATGAAAGAATCCTACATGGTATTCAGCCTCTAAATCCTAATAGTGGCAGCCTGGTTTGCATGATAACAGAACGATTAGGTTAGGCACCATACAGTGTCCATACAAACCAGGGCATATTTTAAACCCTCACTCAGAAGGAGGGGAGTCAATATACCCAATTCCCATTCCCTCACGTGTTGGGAACTCTGGTGTATGGCCCCAGATTCTTTTGGCAGTTACCTTGGGCATCATTTAGAACATAAAGGACATGCTGTTACTGCATGAACCATGTCACTGTATTTCTTTCTTCTTTCTTTCTTTAAGATTTATTTATTTGAGAGCGAGAGAGACCATGCATGAGTGGGGGAAGGGGTCAAGGGAGAGGGAGGGAAGCTGACTTCACTGAGCATGGTGCTCAATGTAGAGTGTGAGATCATCTACTATGGCCCTGAGATCATGAGCTGAGTCAAAATCAAGAGTTGGATACTTAACCAACTGAGCCACCCAGGCACCCCAATGTGTCACTGTATTTCAAGGGCAATTCAGCATCCTTGGGAATATGACATCTCACCTGCGTGCAACAGTGGCCACTTTTCTTATGCATCAAATCTCCTATGTCTACTGAAGGGTCAGCTATTAAGGTGTTTACCTGAGCTAGGGCGTCAGCTTTCTGATTCCAGGGAGTGTCAGTGCCTTATGAGCTAGGACATGGGACATGGGACTTCCAAAAGCTCTTGCAGGTACACCCAAATACCCTGGCCCCACATAGACTTATTCATGATCATGCACCTCTTGGCTTCCCATTGTTCAAGTCACTGGGTTAATCTCCTTAGAACTAGCCCGACTTTCAGTACAAAGGGTTAATGGTCAGAGCTCATGAGTGATCATCAAGCCACTCTAAGTTCAGCCCACTGACTACTGAAGTTTTTCTTTCTTTCTTTCTTTCTTTTTTTTTTTTTTAAGATGTTATTTCTTTATCTGACAGAGAGAGAGACAGCCAGAGAGGGAACACAAGCAGGGGGAGTAGGAGAGAGAGAAGCAGGTTTCCCGCTGAGCAGGGAGCCCAACTCAGGGCTCAATCCCAGAACCCTGGGATCCCAACCTGAGCAGAAGGCAGACGCTTAACAACTGAGCTACCCAGGTGCCCCTGAAGTTTATTTCCTCTTGAGAAACTCCACTTGGAGGAGACCTATGTAAACTACCAGGAGCTATTGCTCTAAGGGAGTACATCAGGTTTCTGTCTCCTGAGCGGGTACCAAAATCCTAGGGGCACACCCTCTTTCTGCAGTCTCTCTCATGGTATCCAACTCACACCTTCTGACATCACAGCTACACCTAACTCAAAAGGTATTCTTATTTAGGAGATGCTCAGACACCTAACTGGTTTCACTAGTATTTTTTAGCTTCTTAAAGATAGCTTGCTGCTCTGATCCCCAGTCCCACACATGTCCTTTCTTTACCAAGTGGCAAAAGGGATGAAAACATTTTGTCAGGCAGGGAATAAAAGTCCTCCTAACCCCAATCCTTATCAAAGCTGATACCTTTTTCACATTTTTAGGAGTTGGATAAACTTGCACCTTATAAATCATAGCCTCTACAATAACACGTGTCTTACCTAACCGAAAGACTCCCAAATCCTTCTGGCATGCCTAGGCCTTACATTTTCTGGGGCTTCATGGCCAATCACCTTTCTTGCAGATGCTCCAGCAAAGCCTACAGGTGTCCTGCAGCAGACACAAGTCTTCACCTGTGAACTTTATATCATCAGTGTAACGGGCCTGCGTTATTGATGTGGGGGTGGAAAGCAGGGGTAGGTCCTAGGCTACCATCTTGATCTATGATGGGGCTGTGCAGGAGACCTTGGGGAAGACTTGAAATGTCCATTGTTGCCCCTCCCTCATGAAGGCAAATTGATGTTGTGACTCTGTGTCCAGGGATATACTGAAAAAGGCATTTGCTGAGTCCAGCCCAGCCTGGAACCCTCCTAGGATCGTGACCAAGTTACTTAAATGGTGGCCATGTTGGGCACAGCTCCTTGGGTGGGGGCACTGCCCTGTTCCATTCTCAGGAGTCCCACAGTCACCCTCCATGAACCATCTTATTTATTTATTTATTTATTTATTTGTCTGTGCTGGGATGTTGAATGCACTATGAGCAAAGTATATAATACCTACTCAGAGAAGTTCATGGATAGTTTCTGCTATCTCCTTATGCCCTCCAGGCAACTTATATTGTCTGGCAGTTACCACCCTTCATGGTGTTGTCAGGCTTACTGGTTTCTAGCTGGCATTTCCCTAGCTATTCTAACCCTGAGTCTGACTTCACTGATAGAGCTTTGCGGAGTTTGGCCTTGTAGGATATCCGTGCCCAATTTATATTCTTCAGAAGGGAGAATGCCCAATCCCTACAGCAAATATGCCCTGATCAGCATTTTCAAAGACGAGGATGTCTTTGGCCCATCTCATTCCCAACTTCCTAAGAATTTATTGTATCCCCAGGGTTCTACATGCCCAGGGAGGCCCCCACATTGGGCCAAGGCTCCCTGCAAAATAGAATAATGTAATCCCGGGCAGCTGGGTGGCTCAGTCGGTTAAGTATCTACCTTCAGCTGGGGTCATGATCTCAGGGTCCTGGAATGGAGCGCCACATGGGGCTCCCTGCTCAATGGGGGACCTGCTTCTCCTTCTCCCTCTGCCATTCCCCTTGCTTGTGTTCTCTTGCTCCCTGTCAAATATATAAATAAAATCTAAAAAAAGAAAAAGAATAATGTAATCCATAAGGGAATGAGTTCCCTGAATCATGCAGGTGCTTCTGGAGGGCAGGAGGATGGTGATGTTGCTCACTTTCTCTGCCTCCTGCCTGGTTGGAGAAATGGCATTGCCTCTGTGTTCCGTGGCCACACTCCAGACACCTGATACTCTCCTGGTCTTTTGCTGGAACATGGCAGCTGCATCAGCAAGTTCAGAGGGAGAACATCTCTCATCATGAGCCTTTCTGAATGGGGCAGCCGCACAGGCCACGGTTGCTGGAGCTGTGTCCTTGTTTTCATCTGTATTGGGGTCCACAGCTTGGGGCACCCAGCTGCTTCACTTGCAGGCACCACAGTACCCTCTCCTTCCTTGTCCTGGCCTCTCCAGGGCTTTTCTCTGCCACAGTGCACTCGGGCAGCCCCTCAAGCGAGTTCACTAAACCGGCTAGAGTTTGCAGTGCGTCCCTGTTCCAACACAGCCAATTATTGGTTCATACACTTGGAGTCCTGAACCTGGCACCCTATCGGGGAGGGCACAGAGAGACCAAAGACAGAGGGAGCCACGTCAGAAGGGCCAATGGCCGGTGTAAGAAGCAACGGAATTTATGTAGGAGGCTTGCCTTGAGACAAACAGATAACCACACTGCTACCAAATCTTAAAGGTTCCTACAAAGCTTCAGTGGGGCTCAGTCATGTGCCCCAGCCGGATGGGCTCAGTGCCAGGCACTGGTCTTCTGGATGGCCTTTCTCACACTATTTCAACTAACAGAAGTTCACTTTGTCCTCTCATGGTGGGCTTACAGTCCCAGCATAGTATTCGTGTAAGTAGAGCTATTTAGGTTTATCCATAATGTCTAAAAACTCATAAAGTAGCAGAGACCTAAAATAAGAAATCTGCCCCCAGATCTCCTACACTTACGAAAACGATTAATTACACCTTCATAGTTATCTGCACTACTTCTAACCTAAGCTTTTATAATATTTTCTAATTATCTTACTTCTTTTTTTTTCTTCAACAACTGATTGCATGACCTAATATTTTTAGTAAAATGTTTAAAAAAAAAAAGCTAATGAAGGCAATGTGCAGGCTTGCCTTAGCCTTAAATTAGTGGGAATACCTCTACTGGTTTCTCATTAATTGAATGGAGATGTTTGCTAAATTTGGAGCTGAAGTATATGTTAAGTTACTGGCCATCTGTTTCTATTTTATTGAGTGCCTTCACTGAAAATAATTGTTGATTTTCTAGTGAAACTTTTGGGTACCTAAGGAAATAACCATATAATGTTTTCATTGTACTTATTTACATAGCAAATTATAATAATTAATTAACAAACCACATTTACATTCTTCTAGTTAATCTCTCTTAAACACAGTATGTTATTTTCCCTAACATATTTTTATAATCTTTCAAATTATACTACATCTAGAATTGCCTCATTGATATCCTTAATATATGTTAGTCTTTTTTTTTTTTAAGATTTTATTTATTTATTGAGAGTGAGAAAGAGAGAACAGCAGGGGAGCAGCAGGCAGAGGGAGAAGCAGGCTCCCTGCCACAGAACTCCATTCCAGGACCCTGGGGTCATGACCTGGACTGAAGGAAGATGCTTAGCAGACTGAGCCAGCCAGAAGTCGCTGTATTGGTCTTTCTGGTTTGTGATAGGTTTTATTCTTTTTAAATCAGAGTGAGGTTTTAATGCTGTATCTGGTTCACAAATATAATTCAGAAATTCAGAAATTTTTACTTTCTACACCAACATAAATACCATTGGGATTTCCTAATCTTCGAGGTGCTGTAGAAATTGGAGAATTCATCTGATTCTGATGTTTTGTTGTTGTTGTTGTTGTTTGTTTTCTTTGAGGTGGTTCTCCATTTACCTAGGGGTATTGGCATTGTTACATGTTTTAATTATAGTGGGGTCAGTTTTGGTAAGCTGGATTTTACTTTACATTTTTCTATTTCATGTGCATGTTCCAGATGACCTCACTTTTTAAATAATATCCTTGGGCCAATGACTAAATCCCTTCAAATATACTTTTTTTTCTTTTCAAAGGCTTTATTTATTATTTATTTGATAGAGAGAGAGCATGAATGCATAACTAGGCAGAGCTGCAGGCAGAGGCAGAGGAAGAAGCAGACTCCCTGATGAGCAGGGAGCCCAACATGGGACTCGATCCTGGGACTCGAGGGTCATGACCTGAGCCAAAGGCAGTTGCTTAACCAACTGAGCCACCCAGGTGCCCTTTGGGTAGTTTCTTATAGAAAGCACATGCTCAGGTTCTTATTTAGCAAACTTGAAATAATTTACTTTTAATGAAGGAGATGTGCCCATTTACATTGATTGATAGGAATGAGATCTTTGATCCCTGTCATAATACATTAAAAAGGTTTATTGAGGTATAATTCACACACAATTTGATAGGCTTTGGCATATGTATACATTCTTTTTTTTAAATATTTTATTTACTTATTTGACACAGAGAGAGACAGTGAGAGAGGGAACACAAGCAGTGAGAGTGAGAGAGGGAGAAACAGGCTTCCCTGCTCCCCAGGGAGCCTGATGCAGAGCTCTATCCTGGGGCTAAATCCTGGGCCTCTATCCCGGGGATGGATCCCACGATGCTGGGATAGTGACCCAAGCCAAAGTCAGATGCTTAACAACTGAGCCACCTACGTGCCCCACGTGTATACATTCTTAAAATGATCCCCATGCACACTGAAGAGCAGAGAACAAATCCGTTGTTTCAGTTTCCTGTGTCTTTTCAAAATCCTGCCTTCCTGTTCATCTCATGAGCTCCCTGCACAGTCACTTGTCGCTCTATTTTGTCAGCTAGTTTGTATTTTATAGAATTCTATAGAAATAGGGTCATAAGAATGTTTTTTTGTTTTGTTTTTGTTTTTGTTTGTTTTTTACAGATTTATATATTTTTAGAGAGAGGTCGGGGAAGGGACAGAAGAAGAGGGAGAGAGAGAACCTCAAGCAGACTCCACACTGAGCACTGGAGCCCCACACAGGGCTCAATTTCACCAACCTGAGATCATGACCTGAGTCTAAATCAAGAGTTCAATGCTTAACCATCTGAGCCACCCAGGCACTGAAAGAGTGTTTTTTTCCTCACCTACTTCATGAAGAATAATTGAGATTCATTCATGCCATGCATCCCAAAAGACCATCTATTTATTTGTTTGTTGATGGGTATTTGAGTAGTTTCTATTTTGATTTGGGGAGGGGCTATTACAAATAAACCTACTGTGACTATCTCTGTACAAAGCTTTGTATAGGCAGAAGCTTTTATTTCTTTAATATAAATATTTAGGAGTAGGATCGATGAATCATATGGTAAGTATAGGTAATATTTAAAGAAACTTCCAAACTTTACCAGGTTGACTGTATACTTTTACACTGACAATACCAGCGTCTGAGAGTTTTAGCTTCTTCCTATCCTTTTCAATACTTGATATTGTCAGTCTTCTTAATTTTAGCCGTGTTAGTGGCTATGTTTGCAACTCATTGTGATGTCAATTTGCATTCCCTAATGATTAGTGATGTTTGTTGTATATTTATATACTCATTGCCATCTAAATATCTTCTCTTGTAAAGCTTTAATAAAATCATTGATTGCATCTTGTAGCTTTTTTGCAGATTCTATTGAATTTCCTACCTAGATTAACAAGTTCTGTATAACAAAGACAGTCTTACTTTTCTTTTCTTTTTAATCTGGACACTTTTTTTTTCTTTTTCTTTTGCAATAATGCATTATCTGGGACCTGCAGCACAATGCTGAACATAACTAGTGAGAACAAATATCTTTGTATGGATTTTGATCTTAAGAGAAAAGAATTAAGTGAATATGATGTTAGTTGTTGGGTTTTGACAGATGGTTTTTATCAGCTTAAGGAAGTTTTTTATATTCCTAGTTTGCCAAGAGTAGTTATTAGGAATGGGTATTGGATTTTGTCAAATACTTTTTATGTATCCATGATGATATTTGTTTTTTTTAAATTGTTAATATTGTATATTACACTGATTAATTTTCAAATGTTAAACCACACTTATTTTCCTAGAAAAATTTCATTCAATCATGGAATATTATCTTTTATATTCTTGGATATATGTATATATCCAAGAACATATATTATTGGATATAAATTTCTATTTTTAATAACTTTTGCATCTATGTTCATGATATATATTCTCAATAAGTAATGTGCCATCATAATTTTTATTCCTTTTTTTTAAGCTTTTTGTTTGTTTGTTTGTTTTTATTTTTTATTTTTTTATAAACATATAATGTATTTTTATCCCCAGGGGTACAGGTATGTGAGTCTCCAGGTTTACACACTTCACAGCACTCACCATAGCACATACCCTCCCCAATGTCCATAATCCAGCCACCCTCTCCCGACCCCCCTCCTCCCAGCAAACCTCAGTTTGTTTTGTGAGATTAAGAGTCACTTATGGTTTGTCTCCCTCCCAATCCCATCTTGTTTCATTTATTCTTCTCCTAACCCCCAACCCCCAACATTGCATCTCCACTTCCTCATATCAGGGAGATCATATGATAGTTGTCTTTCTCCAATTGACTTATTTCGCTAAGCATGATACCCTCTAATTCCATCCACGTTGTTGCAAATGGCAAGATTTCATTTTTTTTTTAAGATTTTATTTATTTATTTGACAGACAGAGAACACAAGTAGGCAGAGAGGCAGTCAGAGAGAGAGAGAGAAAGAAGCAGGCTCTGTACCGAGCAGAGAGCCCAATGCGGGGCTTGATCCCAGAACCCTGGGATCATGACCTGAGCTGAAGGCAGAAGCCTCAACCCACTGAGCCACCCAGGCGCCACAAGATTTAATTTCTTTTGATGGCTGCACAGTATTCCATTGTATATATATACCACATCTTCTTTATCCATTCATCTGTTAATGGACACCTAGGTTCTTTCCATAGTTTGGCTATTGTAGACATTGCTGCTCTAAACATTCGGGTGCACGCGCCCCTTCGGATCACTACGTTTGTTTCTTTAGGGTAAATACCCAGTACTGCAATTGCTGGGTCATAGGGTAGCTCTATTTTCAACATTTTGAGGAACCTCCACGCTGTTTTCCTGAGTGGCTGCACCAGCTTGCATTCCCACCAACAGTGTAGGAGGGTTCCCCTTTCTCCGCATCCTCGCCAGCATCTGTCATTTCCTGACTGGTTAATTTTAGCCATTCTGACTGGTGTGAGGTGGTATCTCATTGTGGTTTTGATTTGTATTTCCCTGATGCCGAGTGATGTGGAGCACTTTTTCATGTGTCTGTTGGCCATCTGGATGTCTTCTTTGCAGAAATGTCTGTTCATGTCTTCTGCCCATTTCTTGATTGGATTATTTGTTCTTTGGGTGTTGAGTTTGCTAAGTTCTTTATAGATTTTGGACACTAGCCCTTTATCTGATACGTCATTTGCAAATATATTCTCCCATTCTGTCAGTGGTCTTTTGGTTTTGTTAACGGTTTCCTTTGCTGTGAAAAGCTTTTGATCTTGATGAAATCCCAATAGCTCATTTTTGCCCTTGCTTCCCTTGCCTTTGGCGATGTTCCTAGGAAGAAGTTGCTGCGGCTGAGGTCGAAGAGGTTGCTGCCTGTGTTCTCCTCAAGGATTTTGATGGATTCCTTTCTCACATTGGGGTCCTTCATTCATTTTGAGTCTATTTTCGTGTGTGGTGTAAGGAAATGGTCCAATTTGATTTTTCTGCATGTGGCCGTCCAATTTTCCCAACATCATTTATAGAAGAGGCTGTCTTTTTTCCATTGGATATTCTTTCTTGCTTTGTTGAAGATGAGTTGACCATAGAGTTGTTGAGGGCCTATTTCTGGGCTCTCTATTCTGTTCCATTGATCTATGTGTCTGTTTTTGTGCCAGTACCATGCTGTCTTGATGATGACGGCTTTGTAATAGAGCTTGAAGTCTGGAATTGTGATGCCACCAACTTTGGCTTTCTTTTTCAATATTCCTTTGACTATTCGAGGTCTTTTCTGGTTCCATATAAATTTTAGGGTTATTTGTTCCATTTCTTTGAAAAAAATGGATGGTATTTTAATAGGAATTGCATTAAATATGTAGATTGCTTTAGGTAGCATAGACATTTTCACAATATTTATTCTTCCAATCCAGGAACATGGAACATTTTTCCATTCTTTGTGTCTTCCTCAATTTCTTTCATGAGCACTTTATAGTTTTCTGTGTATAGATTCTTAGCCTCTTTGGTTAGGTTTATTTCTAGGTATCTTATAGTTTTGGGTGCAATTGTAAATGGGATTGACTCCTTTAATTTCTCTTTCTTCTGTCTTGTTGTTGGTGTAGAGAAATGCAACTGATTTTTGTGCATTGATTTTATATCCGGACACTTTACTGAATTCCTGTACAAGTTCTAGCAGTTTTGGAGTGGAGTCTTTTGGGTTTTCCACATATAGTATCATATCATCTGTGAAGAGTGATAGTTTGACTTCTTCTTTGCCAATTTGGATGCCTTTGATTTTTTTTTTTGTTGTTGTCTGACTGCTGAGGCTAGGACTTCTAGTACTATGTTGAATAGCAGTGGTGATAATGGACATCCTTGCCGTGTTCCTGACCTTAGCAGAAAATCTTTCAGTTTTTCTCTATTGAGAATGATATTTGCAGTGGGTTTTTCATAGATGGCTTTGATGATATTGAGGTATGTGCCCTCTATCCCTATACTCTGAAAGTTTTGATGCTGTACTTTGTAAAATGCTTTTTCCGCATCTATTGAGAGTATCATATGGTTCCTGTTCTTTCTTTTATTAATGTGTTGTATCACATTGATTGATTTGCGGATGTTGAACCAACCTTGCAGCCCTGGAATAAATCCTACTTGGTAGTGGTGAATAATCCTTTTAATGTACTGTTGAATCCTATTGGCTAGTATTTTGGTGAGAATTTTCGCATCTGTGTTCATTAAGGATATTGGTCTGTAGTTCTCTTTTTTGATGGGATCCTTGTCTGGTTTTGGGATCAAGGTGATGCTGGCCTCATAAAATGAGTTTGGAAGTTTTCCTTCCATTTTTATTTTTTGGAACAGTTTCAAGAGAATAGGAATTAGTTCTTCTTTAAATGTTTGGTAGAATTCCCCTGGGAAGCCATCTGGCCCTGGGCTTTTGTTTGTTTGGAGATTTTTGACGACTGTTTCAAACTCCTTACTGGTTATGGGTCTGTTCAAGTTTTCTATTTCTTCCTGGTTCAGTTGTGGTAGTTTATATGTCTCTAGGAATGCATCCATTTCTTCCAGATTGTCAAATTTGTTGGCGTAGAGTTGCTCATAGTATGTTCTTATAATTGTCTGTATTTCTTTGGTGTTAGTTGTGATCTCTCCTCTTTCATTCATGATTTTATTTATTTGGGTCCTTTCTCTTTTCTTTTTGATAAGTCTGGCCAGGGGTTTATCGATCTTATTAATTCTTTCAAAGAACCAGCTCCTAGTTTCATTGATTTGTTCTTTTTTTTTTTTTTTTTTGTCTTTTTGGTTTCTATTTCATTGATTTCTGCTCTGATCTTTATTATTTCTCTTCTCCTGATGGGTTTAGGCTTTCTTTCTTGTTCTTTCTCCAGCTCCTTTAGGTGTAGGGTTAGGTTGTGTACCTGAGACCCCTCTTGTTTCTTGAGAAAGGCTTGTACTGCTATATATTTTCCTTCAGGACTGCCTTTGCTGTGTCCCACAGATTTTGAACCATTGTGTTTTCATTATCATTTGTTTCAATGAATTTTTTCAATTCTTCTTTAATTTCCTGGTTAACCCATTCATTCTTTAGAAGGATGCTGTTTAGTCTCCATGTATTTGGGTTCTTTCCAAATTTCCTCTTGTGATTGAGTTCTAGCTTCAGAGCATTGTGGTCTGAAAATATGCAGGGAATGATCCCAATCTTTTGATGCTGGTTGAGACCTGATTTAGGACTCAGGATGTGATCTATTCTGGAGAATGTTCCATGTGCACTAGAGAAGAATGTGTATTCTGTTGCTTTGGGATGAAATGTTCTGAATATATCTGTGATGTCCATCTGGTCCAGTGTGTCATTTAAGGCCTTTATTTCCTTGTCGATCTTTTGCTTGGATGATCTGTCCATTTCAGTGAGGGGAGTGTTAAAGTCCCCTACTATTATTGTATGATTGTCGATGTGTTTCTTTGATTTTGTTATTAATTGATTTATATAGTTGGCTGCTCACACGTTAGGGGCATAGATATATAAACTTTTAGATCTTCTTGTTTGACAGATCCTTTGAGTAAGATATAGTGTCCTTCCTCATCTCTGATTATAGTCTTTGGCTTAAAATCTAATTTATCTGATATAAGGATTGCCACCCCATCTGTCTTCTGATGTCCATTAGCATGGTAAATTGTTTTCCACCCCCTCACTTTGAATCTGGATGTGTCATCAGATCTAAAATGAGTTTCTTGTAGACAACTTATTGATGGGTTTTGTTTCTTTATCCATTCTGATGCCCTGTGTCTTTTGATTGGGGCATTTAGCCCATTAACATTCAGGGTAACTATTGAGAGATATGAATTTAGTGCCATTGTATTGCCTGCAAGGTGACTGTTACTGTATATTGTCTCTGTTCTTTTCTGATCTACTAATTTTAGGTTCTCTCTTTGCTTAGAGGACTGCTTTCAATATTTCCTATAGAGCTGGTTTGGTGTTTGCAAATTCTTTCAGTTTTTGTTTGTCCTGGAAGCTTTTAATCTCTCCTTCTATTTTCAATGATAGCCTAGCTGGATATAGTATTCTTGGCTGCATGTTTTTCTGGTTTAGTGCTCTGAATATATCATGCCAGCTCTTTCTGGCCTGCCAGGTCTCTGTGGATAAGTCCACTGTCAATCTAATATTTTTACCATTGTATGTTACAGACTTCTTTTCCTGGGCTGCTTTCAGGATTTTCTCTTTGTTGCTTAGACTTGTAAATTTTAGTCTTAGGTGATGCGGTGTGAACCTATTCTTATTGATTTTGAGGGGGGTTCTCTGCACCTCCTGGATTTTGATGCTTGTTCCCTTTGCCATATTAGGGAAATTCTCTCCAATAATTCTCTCCAATATACCTTCTGCTCCCCTCTCTTTCTTCTTCTTCTGGAATCCCAATTATTCTAATGTTGTTTCATCTTATGGTGTCACTTATCTCTCGAATTCTCCCTTCGTGGTCCAGTAGCTGTTTGTCCCTCTTTTGCTCAGCTTCTTTATTCTCTGTCATTTGGTCTTCTATATTGCTAATTCTTTCTTCTGCCTCATTTATCCTAGCAGTAAAAGCCTCCACTTTTGATTGCACCTCATTAATACCTTTTTTTATTTCAACTTGGTTAGATTTTAGTTCTTTTAAGATTTTAGTTCTTTTATTTCTTCATAAAGGGCTTTTATCTCTCCAGAGAGGGTTTCTCTAATATCTTCCATGCCTTTTTCAAGCCCGGCTAGAACCTTGAGAATCGTGATTCTGAACTCTAGATCTGTAATATTACCAATGTCTGTATTGATTAGGTCCCTAGCCTTCGGTACTGCCTCTTGTTCTTTTTTTGTGGTGAGTTTTTCTGCCTTGTCATTTTGTTCAGATAAGAGTATATGAAGGAGCAAATAAAATACTGGAAGGGTGACAAAGACCCCAGGAAAATGTGCTTTAACCAAATCAGAAGAGACCCAAAATCGTGGGAGGGAGAAAGGGGATAAAAAGAAGTTCAGGAAAAAAATAAATAAATAAAAAAGAAAAATATATATATATATATATACAAAAATATATATATATATATTAGATCAACTAGTTAAAAAACGTTAAAAAAGAAAAGGGTAAAAGTTAAAAAAAAATCAGCAGAAGAAAAAAAAATTAAAAAAATTAAATTAACCGCAAGACTAAAGAATCATGGGGAGAAAGCCATGAGTTCTGTGCTTTGCTTTCTCCTCCACTGGAATTCTGCTGTTCTCCTTGGTAGGTGAAATTTGTCTTAGCTGGATTTCTTGTTGATCTTCTGGGGAAGGGGCCTGTTGTAGTATCTCAAGTGTCTTTGCCTGAGGCAGAATTGCACTGCCCTTACCAGGGGCTGGGCTAAGTAATCTGCTTGGGTTCGCTTTTGGGAGCTTTTGTCCCCTGAACGCTTTCCGTAGAGTTCCGGAGGAAGTGAATGAAAATGGTGGCCTCCCAGTCTCCAGCCCAGAGGAGCCAAGAGCTCGGGGCCTCACTCCTCAGCGTGTCTTCAGAGAAAAGAGCCCAATTACTCTGTCTCCCTGGCCTCTGCCACACTCCGAGCTCACCCAGCCTGTGACTGGTTCAAGGTAACCCTGAGCTGAGAGCTCACCCCTCGGCTCTGTCTCTGTAGCCGGCTTCCCCAGTCTAATACCTGTGAGCTCTGCAACACTCAGACACCCCCAATCCTTCTGTGACCCTGCGGGACCTGAGGCCATGCTGGCCCTGTGTGGGCTTCACCCCGGTTTAGCCTCTGGAGCTATGTCCCTCAGTGGAGCAGACTTTTAAATGTCCTGATTTTGTGCTCCGTTCCTCCACCATTTGCCGGGAGCCGGCCCCTCCCCCCATGGTCTATCTTCCCGTCACTTTGGATTCACTTCTCCGCCGGTCCTACCTTTCAGACAGTGGTCGATTTTCTGTTTCTAGAATTGCTCTTCTTCTTCTCTTCGATCTCCTGTTGGATTTGTAGGTGTTTGCAATGGTTTGATAAACTATCTAGGTGATCTCCTGCTACCTGATGTAGTCTCAGCCTGCTACTTCTCTGCCATCTTGACTCCTCCCCTCATAATTTTTATTCTTTTGCAACATGTCTTTTTTTTTTTCCCCTGTCATTGCTTTAAAGTTTCTTTTTATCATTGCTTTTTAGTAATTTGGTTAATATGTTCTTTTTTTAATGTACTTGGAAACTTTTGAGCTTCCTGAATTTTGATAAATACTTATATTACATTTGAAAAAATGCTCATTATTTATTTAATTCTTTTTCTGTATTTTCCATCTGCTGGACCCCCAAGGGTTCTAATTCCACATACACTTAGTTGGGTGATAGTGAACCATAATTTACTAATGCCTTTTCTTATTTTTTAAGGTTCTTTTTCTATCTCTCTCACATTAGTTTCTATTCTATGTATTTTGGTGCACTAGTCCTTTCTTCAACATTTTCCAAGCTACCATTATGTGCTTTATTTTTTTATCTCAGACCTTGTAGTTTTTATGTCTATAATTTTTTTTTAGTTATTTTGAATGTCTTTCTTGAACCTTTGACTATATGGTTGCAGTTAGATCCGCTTTCATATTCTGCTCTTCTGATTCTAATGTCTGTGTCAGTTGGTATCAATTGCAATTAAATTTTCTCCTCATTATGAGTTGTGTTTTCCTGCTCTTTTTTGCATGTCTACTAATCTTTGATTGGACGTCAGACATTGCTGGATTTTAGATGCTATGCATTCCTATAAATATTATTCAGTCTTTTTCTGGGATGTAGTTCAGTTTGCAGAAAGAGCTTGATTCATTTATTTCTTGTTTTTATAAAATGACAAAGGGTTTGGCACAGTGTTCAGTCCAGGACTAATTATTCCACACTATGAGACAGGACTTTCCAGAGCACTGTACACAACAGCCCATGAGTCATGAGGTTTTCTAGTTTGCTGGTGGGAACAGACACTATTATCAGCCATATGTATATTCTGGGCACAGTAAGCTGTAATCATTTTGAATGACTCCTCCCTCCTTGGGTAGTTTCCATACACACATGTGCTCACACTTTTTTCTGCTAGCAGACCCACCAAAGTGAGTGTTCTCTCCTGTAGCTCTTTTCTCTCTGTTGCTCTGTCCTGTGAATTCTACTGCCTTTTATGCTAGACTCACATCTCTCAATGAGAGTCCATTGTATCCTACTTCGATTGCCTCCATCTGCACAACAGTCTATAATCTCGGTGCTGTAGCCCAGCAAAATCGAATGGCTCTCCTCTGTGGTTCCTACCTCTGAGGTCTTCATCCAATGTCACTTAACCAGTGTCTGCAAAACTATTGTTTTGCATATTTTATCTTACTATTCTTTGGTTGTTTCCAGCTGAAGGATAAATTGGATCCAAATTACTCTAACATTAACACAACTTTACCCATTTAATATTAATAAGTAATGCCTTTTTATTATATTTCGCATATGCAAAAAGATAAATGGTTTGGAACACATATTACACATTACACAAAAATTAATGCAAAATAAAACATAGACCTAACTGTTAAATGTGAAATTATGAAGACTCAAGGAAAAAAAAAAAACACACTGAAAAAATCTATAAAGTCTTAAATTTGGTGACGAGTTTTTATATAGAACACCAAAAGTGTGAGCTATAAAAGGAATAATAGATAAGACAGACTTCATTAAAATTAAAACTTCTGCTCTGCAAAAGACACTATTAAAAGAATAAAAAGACAAGCCAGAGAATGGGGAAAATATTCAGAAAACACATATATAATGAAGGAGTTGTACCAAAAATGTACAAAGAACATTTAAAATTCAACAATAAAATGCTCAATTAAAAAATGAGAAGATCTGAGCAGTAACTCACAAAAAAAACAATAGAGATGGCAAATACACATATAAGATTCCCCAAATTGTGTGTCAAGAGGGTGAGACAAATCAAAACAAATGACATAACTGTTAAAATGGCTATTATCTTAAAAATTGACAATGCAGACTGGTTTTGAGGAGGCAAAGCTTGAAGAACTCTCATTCATTATTAGCAAAGGTGCAAAATGCTATCTGTGTCCACTTTGGAGAAATATTTGACATTTTCTTTCAAAGCTAAATATTGACTTGCCAAAGTTGCCTAGGTATTTACCAAACCCATTTGAAAACTCATGTAAACACAAAAACATGCACTCAAATGTTATAGCAGCATTATTCATAATTGTCAAAAACTAGAGGCAGCCAATCTGCCTTTCAGTAAATGAATGGGTAAACAACATGTGCAAATCCACACAATAGAATACTATTCCATAATTAAAAGGAATGAACAATCAAGCCATGAAAAAACAATGATAAATCTTGAATTCACACTGATACATGGAAAAAAAAAAGCTAGCTTGAGAAGGCTTCACACTGTATAATCTTATAGGAAAGTAATACAATGGAAAAATTCAGTGAATGTCAGGGACTTAGGGAGTCGGGATGGTTGAATATGTGAAACACAGGGGAATATTAGAAAGGTATAATTGCTCTGTATGATGCTATAATGGTGCATACATGGCACGATGTATTTGCCAAAATTCATAGAACTTTAAAGAAAAAACAATAAACCTTTATGTATGTAAACTAAAAAATATTGAGATTGGGTATAACCAGATGAAATGCAGACTATGGGGGCGCTTGGGTGGCTCAGTGGGTTAAGCCTCTGCCTTTAGCTCAGGTCATGGTCTCAGGGTCCTGGGATGGAACCCTGCATTGGCCTCTATACTCAGCAGGGAGCCTACTTCAACCCCCACCCTTGCCCCCCCCCCGCCCCGGCTACTTGTGATCTCTGTCTGTCAAATAAATAAATAAAAACTTTAAAAAAATGGAGACTATGACAAAATAATCCATCTCCATTGGAAATAATGTGAATTAACCTTACTAAAGGGAATAGAGGAAAGTGGGGTTGACCTAAGTGACTTTAGAAATGAATGGAGCCTATAAGACTAAAAGCAACAGAATCTGTATATTAAGTACTATGCTCTCTTTGAAAGTTGTTCCCCACAGGGTTATGGGTTAACAACTTGTAAACAACATCCACGATACATGCGTACTGGAATTGAATAATTAGGCAAATTGTTGGAAGATGGCATGAGACAAGTTTAACATTATTTTAGTGGGAGGTTGCAGACCAGAAAGGGAATAAGTCTAGAATGACCCATATAGCCCTAGATTAGGTGTGGAGACATCAGTATGAATTCATATTTAGTTTAATATATAGATCGGTACATCACAGACATGTTCATAGAAATATATACATGTAGTGGTTAATACACTTAGTTATAATGTGTGTATATATATATATATATATATATTTTTTTTTTTTTCTTGCTATGTCAGGTGATAGAGCTTAGAGGCAAGAATATCAGTAGCAAATAGCAAATCTAGCACCCAGATCTTTTTTCCAATACTATTTGTCAGTGAAAGGAAACAGGCATCTTTTCTCTCTGGTTTCTCCAGTTGTTTGTGATAGGCTTTGAGCAAGGAATATCCAAGATGAGTCTAGACCATCTTGAGGTCCCAAAACTTAAGTGAAGTCTCAAACAAAAACAAAGATGGGGTGTGTCCAAGAGATAGAGGAGCCAATGGAAGAACCAATGCCCAAAGCTGGAACAATTTGAGCAGCAAAATAAATAATGGATTAGATGACAACCCAAAGTATAATAAATACCTTTGAGTCCATACTGTTATAAACAAATGTTTGAACTAATCAATGAATAAATGTGACAGGATAGACAAATGTCCCATGAAGAAAAATTCAAAATAACTTATACAGATACTCCTCATGTAAGAGGAGATGCTTATTCTCCCACCACTTAAGTGTGAACTGTGTATAGTGACTTCCTTCTAAAGAGTATAATAAAGAACAGGGGGGAGTTTGAGATGAATTAAAGTAGAGAAATCTGACCAACTCAGCCTGGCAATCAGTTAGTGACAACAGTGTCGAGTCATAGTGATAGCATGTACCCATGACATCATGGGAAGAACATGATATTTAAAGTCTGTAATTTCACCCCCCAAAAATTCATAATTCAAATCTAATTATAAAAAAAAACAGAGAAATCCCAATTGAAGATCATTCTACGAATATATGATACGTTTTTTCAAAATGCTCAAGGTAATAAAGAATAAGGAAAATTCTAAAACTTTCAAAGCCAAGAGGTAACTGAGGAGACATAGTGGCGACATCCTGAAGAAGATACTAGAACATAAAAGGACACTAGGTGAAAACTAAGAAAGTCTTCGATAGTGTGGATTTTGATTAATAACGTGCCCAAATTGGTGCATTTAAAGCACCCAATGCGCCATATTAATAGAAGATCCTAACAAAGGACGACACCATGTGAATGTATGCAGTTCTCACACTGTCTTTGAGAACACCTGTGTTTAAACTGCTCATATAGTTACTTGCTATCCCATGCAGCTTACAACACGGGATTGTCCTCTCAGGAAATTCTTGAAAAGTGCTTTTAAACCCTGTCAATAAAACAGTATATCTGACAGAAGCTTAGTAAGTTCATTCAAGTTTGTATTTCAATGTCTGGCAGGAGTTGATTTATGAAGTTAGCAATTTATAGAAAAAACGTGTTAGCCCGGAACAGAAAGTCCCCTCAATTTCAAAGCAATTATGTTGCAAATCCATGATGCATGCCATAACATAAAGGAGGATTCCCAAATATATATGCATAGCCTTTTCTTTCTATTTAAGACTTTATGTTTAACCTTATTTTATGTTATACATTGAGACTTCTTAAACACCCTATATAAGAATGATTGAAGAATGATTTAAAGCTAATTTAAAACCATAATTTCATCTCATTTCACATATTTCCTCCCAGTCAATAGTTCGTTTTTTTATTATGTTTATTTCTTATCTTTACAGCAGGGTTGTTTGTCTGATTATTTGAGTATATTTTACATTTCTGTTATATATAAAACTCTGTGGAACATAGAAAACCAAAGTAATGAGTGTATCTTCATTTGACTTAAACTGGTCCACCTTAAGTTCATATGGAAATGGGCAACATACAGAAACGGAATATTCAAAAATGTTTTATATATGAAGATGAATTATTGGCAATTTATCATTTTATTTCATTAGGAAAGAAAAAAAAAACAGAGGGAAAGGGAGATTGATAAAGATATAAAACTACTGTTTAACAAAAGACATATAATTTTTATTTACCTTTTGCAGGGTTCATGTTCTTAATGGGAACATGGTTCCAATGACATCACAAGTCTGGGAAATGTGGTCTAACTGTGCAAACAGCAAAGAAGGAAAAGCGATTTGGTCAACACCTAGAGATCTCTTCCACAATAGAATTAATATTTTGTTATAGTAAAACATCTATTCATTGACTACTTAATTTATGGGTTCAACCAATAAACACACACTGAGTACTCACTTTGCATAAGACACTGGGAAAGTTTTCAGGATACAAAGATAACTTAGTCACATCCCTATTATTTAGGACCTTACAATTAGAAGTAATGTAATGGTTTATTTACAAATGTATGTGTTATATTTGAAGGGATTTTCTCACTCTACTGTAAAAAATGGCTTATTAGGGGTACCTGGGTGGCTTGGTTGGTTAAGCATCTGCCTTAAGCTCAGGTAGTGATCTTGGGGTCTTAGGATAGAGTCCCACATGGGGATTCCTGCTCAGCAGGACATCTGCTTATCATTCTCTCTCTGCCCCTCCCCATCCTGCTCATGCTCTTGCTCTGTCTCTCAAATAAATAAATAAAATCTTTTAGCAAAATTGTTCATAAGTTCATTAATAACATTGTCTTGCAAAAGTCATAAATTAAATCACGGAAACTTCTTGCTTTCTTAAATTTTTTTAAAGGTTTTATTTACGTATTTGTCAGACAGAGATCACAAATAGGCAGAGAGGAAGGCAGAGAGGGGGGGTGGGAAGCAGGCTCCCCGCTGAGCAGAGAGCCTGATGTGGGGCTCGATCCCAGGACCCTGAGATCATGACCTGAGCTGAAGGCAGAGGCTTTAGCCCACTGAGCCAGCCAGGTGCTCCTTGCTTGCTTAATTTGAAATTTTCAGTTAAAGCACAGTAAGAAGTTTATTTATTAAGAAATTTTGTTTATTTTCATTTTAAGCCTTTCTCAATTTTCACAATTTTTTTTTTTTTTACAAAACAGTAATGTCCTTGTATATTTAGTACACATTATAGCATAAACTGTTAAATGACATTTTACTGCAATATACTGTAGTGGTTAAGAATACAAGCTCTTGAAACAGAGTTAGGTTTATGTTCTAGCTCTGTGATATAACCGAACTAAGTAACCAGGGAAAGTTAATAAATCTTTATATGCTTTACTTTACTTTCTTTTTTTTTTCTTAAATCAAGATTAATATGATTCTTTTGCGAATTAAATGATGTAAGTGCATAAAGCTTTTAACATAGTTTCTGGCAGGAATAGTGCTCAATGTAAGTCAGCTCTCATTACGTGTAAAACTTCAGGACCTTCCTCAAAACTGTAATTCTGAAAACCAAGAAAGGACTATAGTGAAATAAAGGCCCAAGTGAAACTCATAAACAAAAATTTACGAATGTATTAAATATAGAATCTTGAAAGTGAGTTATATATTAAATGTCTCAGTGGAGTTTCTACAAAATTTAACATAAAAACAGCATAGCAAATTGGCTTTATAACAGTGTTACTAAGTGTAAATAAAACTGGTTGTTCATGAGTTGCCTGGACTTTGTCAAACTTCTTAAAATCTTGTCTTTTTTTTAAATCAATATAATATTGCTCTGATTAAGTCCTAAAAAGGAACAATTCCAAATGATAATCATTACTTGCAGCATGTTTATTTTATTCTAATAGGCTGAATTTTACATATTGTCCTCAGCTGTTATCTAGGGTCACTACTAAAACTGTTCAAATAAATAATCTACCTGCGTCTTTTGCAGGGACCGCACTAAAGATTATTTGCCTTGACGTATATTCTCTTTGTAATTTAACATCAAGACAGAGTTTACCTTTCCTGAGGACCTGATAATCCCACTTTTTACCAGGCAAGAACAATTGCATAATTAGTTTTCCTTTTTCTTCTGATTAAAGAAAATGCATAGCTAAATTTATTTCCAAATGCAGTGAATACATTTTGTAGTTTTTTTTTTTTAATTTTTTATTAAGATTTTATTTATTTATTTGACAGAGAGAGACACAGTGAGAGATGGAACACAAGCACGGGGAGTGGGAGAGGGAGAAGCGGGCTTCTCACCCAGCAGGGAGCCGGACACCGAGCTTGATCCCAGGACCCCGGGATCACGACCTGAGCCCAAGGCAGACGCTTAACTGACTAAGCCACCCAGGAGCCCCCATTTTGCAAGTTTTAAAACATGTCTCTGTATATATGTGTATATGTGTATAAACTTATTTTTAGAAAGTTATATGTATGTGTTTTTGAGCTTTCTATAATCTGGTTTGTATTTGGGGATGGGACTTTGTAGCTATACATCGTCTATAATATAAAAAAGAACAGCAAAATTTCTTTTGCCATATGCTTCATGTGAATATGCTTATGAGAGCATCCATGAATACTTATCACACTCGTACTGCAGTATCATCAGTATTCACTTAAGTAAAAAGATGTGTTTTGTCTACTGTAGAGTCATCATTTACATAGAATACAAAAGTTTAAATCATGCTAAATTTGTTTTTTATGGTTGATCAATCAAGCCATTTCTAGGGACTAAAGCATAGTTTAACAGCTCAGCTTTGAAAATAAGGGCTTTGTGAATACTTGCCATTGAAATAGAAGTACAGCACAAAGATAAAATGAGACCTGAGGAAATCTGAATTATTTAGATCATTAAATTACTAAGTGGCTTTTCTGTTTCTTTCAAAAAAAAAAAAAGCAACAAAATCAGCTCACATTTTGATTTGTGACAATCCTCATGGCAGTTTTTTTTTTTTTTTTACTGTTTAATTTCAATTAATCTTCAGGTAGATCGTATGCTTCACAAGATTCACTGAAAACTATATTCACAGTACTGGAATTACGTGCCCACTCTCCACAGCAGCTAAAGAGTGTGCAGCATCTGGAAGATTTCTTCCTTCTTATTTTTAGTTTTATAGCAATGCCATGGTAGCACTGGGGAATGTGTTGAGAATGTTTATAAATAAATACAGGAAATAACGAAGTCCACAGCTGTTCAGACACATGCATCTGTGTAAGTGAATAGATGCATATATCTCTCTAGTAAAAAGAGATTCTGAATATAATCCACGCTCGAAGTATTAAGACAAGGCACTACCTGTTTTCGGGGCACCTGAGTGGCTCGGTGGGTTAAGCCTCTGCCTTTGGCTCAGGTCATGATCTCAGGGTCCTGGGACTGAGCCACGCATCAGGCTCTCTGCTCAGCAGGGAGCCTGCTTCCTCCCTCTCGCTCTGCCTGCCTCTCTGCCTATTTGTGATCTCTATCTGTCAAATAAGTAAATAAAATCTGAAAAAAAAAATACACTATCTGTTTTTAAATGTTAAATAAATTGCCATAAAATCTGACCAGCTGGTCCAAAGCATTCCTACTTGAGAACTGACTATTGTTAGAAAAAAAGATGACATAGAATATAGTGTCCCATTATTATAAAACTAATTTGCTCAGCATTTGTAGTTCCTTCCCACAGTGAAACAACATGTTTCCCCTTTTCTAACACCTATATATGTTGATACATAATACATAATGTGGCGTTTTAACATGTTTAAAAACATTTGTTTACTACAATTAGTTTATTTTCTTATTTTTAAAGATTATTTGAACGAGTGAGAGAGCACGAGCAGGGTTGAGGTGCAGAGGGAAAGGGAGAAGCCCATACCCAGCTCCATCCCAGGATCTTGAGAGCATGACCTGGGCGAAGGCAGATGCTTAACCGACTGAGCCACCCAGTGCCCCAATATTTTTTTTTTTAATGTTACTTTTAGGTGTAGGTGAATTCATATACTTTTAAGCCAAAGAATCAAAATACTTCCAAACGTGTCACTGAGAGGTCTGTGTGGGGTTTGATACAGACTGCAGTATGAGAAGCCAGGCTCTCTGGAGAAACAAGGGGGCCTAGTGAAATCGTGGGAAGAGGGATTCTCTGTGTGAAGAACGAAGGGTCATCTTTCAAAAACTCTGCACCATAGCGGTTCTCTAGGCGCTGGGCGGGGCTGCAGCACATGCGGAGCCCCGTGCAACCTCCAAGAATTGCAGTGGCCATTTTCCCAAAGTAACACAGACCATGTGGAATGACACAACAGAGTGGGGACCTAGAAGCCCGAATCTTCAGAAAAGCATGGAAGACATAGAGTTTGGTATTTCAGAGTTTTTTCCCTCCCTATCTGAATAGAGAGAAGATTGTAAGTGATTGTGAATACATCATACTTTTACAGAGAGGCTACATCAGGATTTTATTCATACCACACTGCTGTGGTTCAGAGATAAAACAAAGAGGGTTGTTTTAACATATTAGGTTCTAAAGAGGCCTTGAGAGTGAAAAGAGTCATGAGAGAGCTGCCAAGTGTTGGGGGTCAATGAGGGTGACGTGCCAAACAAAACGATAATCATGCCTTCATTCATTCACTGAAACCGTGTAACAGGGCATGAGAAGCCCCAGACAAAAGGCTCCTGCCTTGTATTTGGACACAGAGGCTGGGAGAAGGAAAGGAAGAAAGGCTCCCATGAAAAGTGAGGAGTCCAAGTAGAGAAACATGTCGTCAAGGCCCTCCAATAAGTAGGTCACAGACAAGATGTCTTAGAAGGGCCCCCACTGAAATCACCTTGATTAGGAGGCATCTCCTAGGAGCTGAGCATGCAGATACGTGGTAAAGCATGTCGGTTCTGGGGTTTTCGAATGCAACTCACTCCAGACTCTCCATCAGGTGAGGCAGGGCAGGCAGCCTTTCACCAAGAGCTCTGCTGAGTACAGCCTTGGTCATTGCCTGTGATTGGTCCTATAAGATCATACATAGGAATCGGGCCTGGGGCTTATTACTGAAACTCTTCCAAAAGTTCTAATACATTTTCCTTGACCATTAAACAAACAAATGAATTTAAAATCAACAACAACAACAAATACTAAAGAAATTTAACAGGAATTAAAATGTGTCTAAATGTGTTCTCAATGCCCTGAAATACATTCTAACTCAGAGCTAATGATGGGGTACCTGAATTTTTATAATTTTCACTTTCCTATTTGACAGTGCCTATAATATCTTTCCAAGTAGGTATTTAGAGAGAAAGTTCCCAGGATATATGATTAAAGTTGTATAGGAAAGGTCTTTGATACTTGGAATATTTTATGTGTTTAATAATTAATATGGAGAAGCACTTACAGAATGGAAGAAGAGAGTCATCCAAAAATCCGCTCCTCCATAAAAACAATGAGAATACTGGCAACAGTAATCAAATCTACTTTTTAATAGCTCTGGAAACTAACCAAGGGCATGTAACAATTACTGATGAAAAATGACTAGATTTCTGTAAGAACCATGAGTTGTATGGCATTTTACCTTGCAGTATTCACAGCCTCTTCTCCGCAGCTCTGTGGTGACCCTGAACCCAACAGCTTTGCAGCAATGTGAGCTATGAAGAACAGCAGCCTAGCAGGACTAAAACGAAAAGGACTGAAACCAGAAAATATTTGTTTCCCAAACACAATGGAATAAAATTAGACACAAACAACAAAAGAAAATTTGGAAAAATCCCCAGTGAGTAAAAATTAAAATCACACTCCTAAATAACCCAAGAATCAAGCAATACAAATCAAATTATTAGAAAATAGTTTGAGATCATAGAGAATGCGAGTACAGTGCATAAAAACTTGGGCTGTACACCAACAATAGTCTTAGAGAGGAACCTAACTGCGTGCCTATATTTGGGAAAGAGATCTCAAGTCAAAAACATAATATGCCTTTAAGAAAAAATGGGGAAAGAAAATGTCATACTAACTAACTAGCAGAAGTAACAGTAATAATAATATTACTATAATAAACATTACAGCACAAATACTTGAAATAATGAATACAAAAACAATTAAAAATCAACAAAATCAAGATTGGTTCAATGTAAAGATCAACAAAATTGACAAACATTTAGCTATCCTGACAAAGAGAAAAAGATGGTATTTAGTTAGTAACATCAGGATGAGGATAGTATACTACTATCCTCAAAAAATGAAAAGTATAAGGAAATGCTGTGGATATTTATATGTCAACAAATTGAGTTACTTAGATGACATGGACAAATTCCTAGAAAATATGAATGTTCAAAACCAAATCAGGAAGAAATACATATGTATGAATACATATGAATGCATATGTAAGGACCTTGACTTTTTAATCAAGAAATATCCTATAAAAGAAATTCAAGGCCCAGATGACTTCAAGGTGAATTCTATCAAACTTATAATAAAGATTTAAGATCTATAATGCCCAAGTGTTTCAAAAGAATGTAGGATGAAGGAACACTCATCCGCTCACTCTATGATGCTAGTAATACCCTGATACCAAAATAAGACACCTTCTATAAGAAAACTAGGGATTGTTAGCCCTTACGAATATAGACCAAAAAAACCCACAAAAAAAAAAAAAAAAAAAAAACAAACAAAAACCAAAACCAAAAACCAAAAAACACTTCAAACCAAATTCAGAAACATACAAATAGGATTATACACCACAGCGAGGTATGACTTATTTCTGGAATGCAAGAATGATTTAAAGTAGAAAAATCAGTTAAATGGGATACATTATATTCATGTTATAATTAGGTCAACTTTCACATGACCATCTCACTAGTCACAAAAAAATTTTTGGAAAAATACAAAAATGCACGATGATCAAAACACCCAGTAACTAAGAATAGAAGGAAAGTTCCTTAACTTTTTAGAGTGTGTTTGGAAAAACACAAAACTGGGGCACCTGGGTGGCTCAGTCACTTAACTGTCTGCCTTGGGCTCAGGTCATGATCTCAGGGTCTTAGGACTGAGTCCCACATCGGTCTCCCTGCTCAGCGGGGAGCCTGCTTCTCCCTCTCCCTCTGACTCACCCCCACCCCGTTCTTGTTCTCTGTCTCTCTCTCTCTCTCTCTAATAAAAAAATGAAATCTTAAAAAATAAAAGACCCAAAGTTAATATCACACAATGTGATAGACTGACTCCAGAATCAAGAACAAGAAAAAAGTGTCCCCTTACTACTTCTATTCAACATGTACTGGAGGTTTTAGCCAGTAAAATTAGAAAAATAAAATTAAACAAACAAACAAATAAATCCACCCAGAAGGAAAAGAATAAGTAAAACACTCTATTCACAGATGACATGATCTTTGTTTATAGAAAAAAACCTGAACAATCAACAATAACAACAAAAAACAGTAGAGCCAATAAATGAATTTAGTAAGATTTCAAGATATAAAATAAATATTTTAAAAATTAGTTGTATTTTTATATTTAACAATAAATAATGTAAACGTAATTTAAAAAAACTAAACTTAAGATAACAATAGAACAAAACTGAATCGAACTTAAGAGACATGCAATACTTTTAAATTGAAAACTATAAAACTTTAGAAATAAACTAAAAAAAGTGAAATAAATGGGAAGACATCCCATGATCATGAAACAGAAAGCTAATTATTTAAAAATGTTAAATATTGTTAAGACAACAATGAGCACAAAATGGATCTGTAATTCAGTACAGCTGCTACCAAAAGCTCAGCTCCAACTTGTAGAAATTAGCAAGCTGATGTTAAATTTCAGATGAAAATATAAGGAACTCAAAATAGCCAAAATAATTTTTAGGAAAATACTTCGAGAACTTGCACTGCCTGATTTCAAAGCTTACATCGAAGCTATAATTTCAAGAGAGTATAGTACTGGACTAATGGCAGATGTATAGATCTCGGGGATATAAGAGAGACATCAGAAATAAGATATATGTTCAATTGATATTTGATAGGTGTGTCACTACAGTTCAAAGGGAAGGGGTGAGGAATAGCCTTTTTAACAAATTTTGTGGGGACACCTAGATATCCACATGTACAACCATGAAGCTGGGTCCTTTTGCTACCCCATACACAAAAACATAACTCCAAATGCATCATATACCTAAAAGTAAGAGCTATAACTGTAAAGATCAGAAGAAAATATAAGTGCAAGCTATGTAAAAGGACAAAGAAAAACATGGAAAATAAATAAAAGGCATCTATATTGAAAAGGAAAAAATAAACTTGTCTCTCTTTATAGACGACATGATCTTATATAGAGAAAATCCTCTGGAATCCTACCCTCCCCCCCAAATGCTGGACCTAATAAATATATCCAGCAAGGTTTCAGAATACGAAATCGACACATTATCATCACTTGTGTTTCTATATGCTGGCAATAAACAATCTGAAAAGGATCCTTAGTAAATAATTCATTTGCAATAACATTTAAAAAAAAGTGCATAGAAATAAATGTAAGCCAGGAGACAAAAGGCTTTTATACTAAAAAATGCAAATATCACTGAATGGGATTAAAGCAGGGAATAAAAATGGAAAAGCTTCCCTTGTTTATGATTGGAAGAATTAATATTGTTCAGATGTCGATACTTCCCAAAGCGATCCACAGATTCAATGCAAAATCTCTTAAAAGCCCAATCTTTGTCATGTAGAGATGAAAAATTTCATTCGCAAATTGATACAGAATATCAAGGAAATCCCAATATGGGAAAGAATCTTGAGAAGCTATACAATGTTGGGTACCTCATACTTCCTGATTTCAAAATTTACTGCGGACACATAAACCAACGGAATAGAAAAAAGGGCTCTGAAGCAAACCCTCAAACAGATGGTCAAATTATTTTTTGACAAGATTGCCAAGACTCTGCAATAGTGAAGATACAGTCTTTTCGACAGATAGTATGGGAAAAATTGGTACATCCACATACAGGAGGGAAGTTGATTCTTATACCATATACAAAATGTAGCTCGATAGAATCAAATAACTAAACCAAAGCGGGGGGGCTGTAAAGGTCATTATAAAACTCTTAGAAAAAGCCTCAAGGACAAGCTTTATGACGCAGTACATTTCATCAATTACTTGAGTATGACACCAACAATACCAGAAACACCACCACTGGTCCTGGGATCGAGGCAGCATCGGGCTCCCGGCTCAGTGCGGAGTCTACTTCTCCCTCTGCCTTCTGCTCCCCTGTTTGTGCTCTGTCTCTCTCTGACCAAAAATAAATAAATAAATAAATAAATAAAGTCTATTAATTTAAAAAGTAATTACTAACATTTACGGCACAGTAGCACGTGACAAGAGCCAGTCAGGATGTGAGGTTTTTCTCTGAATCAGACACAGGGGAACATCACCAAGCCTTCCTCCAAATGAGGTCAGCCGGGAAGAACAAGGGAGTGAGTGATTCCGCATGATCTAGCTTCTAGTCATTTGTCCTTGGGTAGGACACTGAGTTGAAACGTCATACTTACGATCCTTAAATCCCTGTCTTCAGGGTAAAGTATAAGTATTCTAAACTAAGAATTGGGGTGCCTGGCTGGCTCAGTGGGTTAAAGCCTCTACTTTCAGCTCAGGTCATGATCTCAGGGTCGTGGGATCAAGCCCCACATCAAGCTCTCTCTCTGCTCAGCAGGGAGCCTGCTTCCTCCTCTCTCTCTGCCTGTTTCTCTGCCTAATTGTGATCTCCATCTGTCAAATAAATAAATAAAATCTTAAATAAATAAATAAACAAACTATGAATCATGCTTTTAAAACTGCCTGGCCATGACACGATACTTAGGAGTTTTTTTGCCAACAGCACATGATATACTCACAAATACATACCAGTGATTTTTGTCACAAATACTGGAGAAGTCTGTAACAAGTTGCTATACCTCAGATTGATTGATGACGTTTATGTAATCTTGCCTCCCAGACTGGATCCGAAAAGTAGTTATGCAGTTACATTACCCAAAAGGAAAACAAACCAAGAAATATGGAAGGTATTTTTCAGCTCAAGTTTTAAATGAAATATGGAGTTAATATATTCTATATTACTCAAATAAGCAGGAGTTTCTGTCTCTTTGTCTCTCTTTGTCTCTCATATGCACACACACACACACACACACACACACACACACACACCCCTTACCCTAATTCTCTTATTTCCGCTTACTACCTTACACAAAATTTCATAGTTCCTATAGATTTAAGGGTAGGTAAAATTTTGCATAGCTAGTAATTAGGCATGGACTGCATTTTGTCAGTTTTTTCATCCTAGTGTGGTAGATTATTATAGAAGAATATTCTATTGTGAATAAAGCCTGTGCTTGAAATCAAAAGACTTGAGCTTATGTCATAATTTAGTCACTTATTAGTTCTGTGTTGTTTTTACTTGTAAACTTCACTTGCCTTGTCTCTTAGATCCTTCTACTTTAAAAAATAATAATAATTATAGCTTGTAGAATATTAAATAAACACACTATAGATATATGAATGTGCCAGAAAGTATCATGAAAAACACGACTCAAATGCAATTGTAATGGGTTTAAGTTGAATAAAGTTTAGAGGCTATTTTTTGGTGTGTGGTTATCAAATGTTTTTTAAAAGGCATAATTAAATCAAGTAAGCAGATTTCCTCCTGTCTGCTCGCTCACCTACCCTTCCTAGGGATACTAGGAATGTAAAGTGGGTGTTCACTTTTATGGGCAGGTTAATGGGGCATGCTCTGTAATGCGAACGAAGCCAGAAAAGTTCAAAGCAACTTAGAATACACCAGGTAACACATTCATAGTTCATAGAAACTCAAGTCTTTTATGTGAATAGAAAATTAAGAATTTCTCACCTAGACCCTGAATGAGATCTTTGAGATAACTTACTTTGTACTGTGCTAAATATACCTAATTTTAGACATTTTATTAATATAAAAGAATGGCCACTTTTTTTAAAGTAGGCTCTATGCCTAGCGTCGAGCCTCACTTGAACTCCTGGCCCTGAGATCAAGTAATTTTAGCCATTTTAGAGGAGAATAACTTAGTAGGTTCATTTGAGTAGCACAGAGACAGGACCTGTGGGCAGAAAGAGCTGCACTCTTTGCCGTATGAGGCTAGTGGTTATATGCTTAGTGGTCAAAGGGGAGGGGATGGACAGGAAGCATAAGAGCATAACTGTCTTCTTTGAATTTCCACACACAAGACTACTTTTGTAAGATTTCTCTAGTACTTCTCATTCAGTTTGATATTAACTATCAGTGAGATATGTAGGCTGTTGTGAGACCCTTTATTTTTTTTTAGAGATTTTACTTATTTATTTGAGAGATAGCGAGCGAGTGAGAGAGCATGAGCAGTGGGGAGGGGCAGAGGGAGAAGGAGAAGCAGACTCCCCACTAAGCAGGAAGCCTGATGTGGGGCTTGATCCCAGGACCTTGGGATCATGACCTGAGCCAAAGGCAGACACTTAACCGACTGAGCCACCCAGGGACCCAAAAGCCTTTGAGAATATAGCAGCTGGCACGTATTTGATCCTTCTCAAAACTGGCTGGCTATAGGTCAGCCTTCCGGACTAATGGTGACCACTTTTCTGCTTCTATGCCTCATCACTCCTGGATCAAGGAAACACCATCTGCAGAGATGTGCCTAGAGAATTAGGCAGGCTAACCTCCATGTATTCAGGTAGAGAGATGCTCATGGTCTTGTCTAAGGCCATATGATAATGAGTTTCTGAAGAAGGAATGAGGTCTTTTGTCAAGGCTTCTGTGTGCTTCAGTCTCTCTAAGGAAAGGACAGAAGACAACCAGTGGCTTCTTTGCATCTGCTGTGCACGAGAAGAGAGTGTTATAGAAGTTAGTCCCTGAAAATAACAGATCCATCCTCAACCCCCACCAGGCTTTCCAAACAAGCCTGATAAAAAAAGGGCAAAGAATTTTCCCTTCCAATTGAAATTGAATGGAATAATATTTGATTAGCCCTACAAACCAAAATCATCGAAATGAAGTCTGAAAAAAACACAAATAATTATATTTCCTTTGTATCCTATAATGTGTGTCAGTCTCTGAATGGACCAACTGTGTTTAATAAGCTGAATAAGCATTAACTCGTTGTAGTTCACTGAGATAAAGAAAACAGATTACATGAGAAGTAAAGGAGATTGTATATCAGAAAACTTAACCTAAAAATACAAAATTGAACCAAATGAAATAAAGTAGATTGAGGAGTTACAATTTTCCAGAAATTGCTTTAAAAGTCCATCAAAAAACTTTCCTGCTTCTTCATGTTAAAATTTTGTATGCTAAAAATGTTTTCAGCTTTTCACTCTGGCCCACACACTGCTTTGCACTTGGAAAAAAAACATTTCTAATCTAAAATTTAAATAATGGATAGACATTTTCAATTGTTCTCAACTTGGTCTACTGTTATGTACTAGAATCCTTACAAAGATAATCATATGTAGTCATCAGGTGGAGAAATAACTTTTTATAAACATGATATATATGTAGTAACATATATAGTACTTATATATAAATATAACCATGCAACTCAGATATGTATGTAGTTGTGCGTACTTGTAACTTATGTACTTATGTCATATATGTATAATGTGTGTATGTGTGAGTGTGTGCACAAAAAACAAAATTATTTAATCTCATTTTCACCCATGAATCCCATATGAACTATTAAGTATTAATTAGAATAATTTAACCTTTAAATTATAATTTAAAAGCCCAGAAAAATACTTTCATTCCATGCACTTTGAAGTCTGGATTTATTTTAATTTGCTTAACAATCAAACTGAATTAGCATATTTAACCAAGTCAATTTCCCATTGAATAAAATATTTTTAATCACTGATGTCAATATTCATTATATATTTTTCAATCAGTTAGTTCCTGTTCCAAAATTATATAAAAGCTTTTTTTTTCATTTTTTAAAGATTTTATTTACTTATTTGACAGACAGGGATCACAAGTAGGCAGAGAAGCAGGCAGAGAGAGAGGAGGAAGCAGGCTCCCTACTGAGCAGAGACCCTGTTGTGGGGCATGATCCCAGGACCCTGAGATCATGACCTGAGCTGAAGGCAGAAGCTTTAACCCACTGAGCCACCCAGGAGCCCCTATATAAAAGCTTTTAAAGTAAAACTGCTTTGTGTACTCACAGAAAGCAGTTTTCATTTAAATATGCATTAATTGCAATTTAAAACAATAAGCATTTATGTATGCATTAAAGAGTAATTAAAATATGTATATGATTGAATGTGACTTAGTAGAATATTTTGATCATAAAAGTAGGATAAATATTTTAAGTAGAAAGTAAAATATTATGTGTTTTTGTTCTCTCATCAGCCAGATTTTGCTTTTATTCAGAACAACAGACCCTGTCCTCATTTCCATGTGGTCCTTAGTGCCTGGGAATTGGAAAGCCGGTGATACTTAATTACCTGATCTCTGGTTGTGGCTACACCAGCTTTTCAGGAGTCCACACATTTAAACTAAGTCAGCCAGGTTACTCTTTTACATTTGTCTGCATAGAATGGTAGCGAAACATATTTTTATATTGTGTCACTCAAAATAGCACAAAACCTTGTGCATGGGGATTTAAATTTAATTTATTGCTTAGTTTAGGAGTGATCCTTGAAATGGGTAGCTTTCCTGGCTACACATACTGTACAAGCCGGTTTCTATTATTTAATCTAACTCTTCTTCAGACCCAAATCATAAAACTGTGTGTGTGTGTGTGTGTGTGTGTGTGGGTGTGTGTGTGTGTGTGTGTGTGTGTTCAAAGCTGCATTGACCTGAGGTTGTTAGGGCCTGGTTAGCCAGAGGGAGCAGTTTGGTTGTAAACTTAGATTGACCCTGCCCCTCCCAGAGGAGCTTGCAGGCAGGCCCCAGATATGGGGGGCGGGCCAGGCCCGATGGAGACATCCAATCAGTGCGGCGCGCATATATTTGCTGTGGTGAATTGGAATTCAATTGGTCACCTGTACTGCTGACCTAGCATGACTGTGCAGTTTTCCCTGTGTGTTGCAATCTCACTGGCCACCTGCATGTAGGCCGGGCTCAACCACCTCTATAAACGTTAGTCTGCGAAGCAGGGGAGTAGTAGTGATAGTCGTCTGCGTCGCCAGGCAGGGACCTGGTCGGGTAAGGGAAGTCGTCATGATTAAAAATATTTTATTCAATGGAAAATTGACTTGGTTAAAGATGCTAATTCAGTTTGATTGTTAAGCAAATTAAAGCTTACTTAGGTTCTGAGTTGAGGCACATCCTCTGTTTCCTGCAGTACATTGGTTTAATTTCCCTGAATTATGCTTAGTTTGATTTTGAAATTCTTGGGGTGCCTGGGTGGCCCAGTGAGTTAAAACCTCTACTTTTGGCTCAGGTCATGATCCCAGGGTCCTGAGATTGAGCCCCGCATTGGGCTCTCTGCTCAGCAGGGAGCCTGCTTCCCGCCTCCCCGCCCCCACCCTGCCCACCCCGCCTGCTTCTGCTTTCTTGCTGTGCCTCTCTCTGTCAAATAAATAATAAAATCTTTAAAAAGGAAGGAAAAAAAAAGAAGTTCTTAAAAGTGGACATGCCAAGTTCCCACAGCTAATGATACAGATTGCCTGTGAGCTCTCTTGTAAGCATGAGAAAGTCATAGCTTATAAAATGTGAAGACATGGAATCACGGGATGATTTTATAGGAGATCCTCAGCAGAGAATGGCAGAAAACTGACAAGCAGCTTTCTGGAGTGATAGCTTCAAACTGCGGCATGAGTACTACAAAAGAAGGCCTTGCCCAAGTTAGAGTTCACAAACAAAAACGTTGACAAAGATTGTTTTTAAGATGTACATAATAGAGTTACCGATGCAGGTAAAGATTAAATAAAAAGAAAAAAAAAAATGCAATTTTCCCAAGAAGTCCCTAGATAACTTCCATGAGGAAATTTTGATGAAAGTATTATGGCGATGTTTCAAGACAAACTTGGCAAAACTTAGATACGCCTTCCAGCCTGGAAGTCCAGTTGGCTAATAACCCAGGCTTTTAAGAGTAAACTTCTGTTAAAAAAATGAAATTTGGCAGAAAGATGATGAATATGGATGAGATAATGATTTGGAGTAATAAAGGAACTTCTCGAATGGTCAGGGGGGGATTTATCAGTGTATCTCACAGAAGAGAAGATGACAAAATAATCTACCCATCAAATTAGGTAACTGAAAGGTAGGTTAAGTGTGTCAGAGAAACTTATAATTGTTCCAACTTGAGATGTAGAAAAGGAAGGTGAGAGCCCTGGAAATAAGGGAAGGTCAGAATATATTTAAAGAAAATGCCACCGTTCTACAGACACCTCTGTGGATAAAAAGGAAAAATAAACAAGTGGAAATGTACTGCCACAGAGGGGTGCCCTATATGAATAAATAATTCATTCACACGAATGGGTCAGTTTTTTGCATTTAGAACCAACTTCCATGTGTGAATCAAGTAGAAAAATCACATGTACAAACTCCTGAGAATAATTGCATTTAAATGAGTTTCAAGACTGAGTTAATTACACTTGTCTTTTTATTTGTTAAAAATATTTTTTAAATTAAAAACCACTATTAGTATGCAACATTTTATGATAATTTATATAAATTATTGCTTCCTACCAATGGACAAAATGGTCTGTTTTCTTTCTTTCTTTCTTAAGGTTTTATTTATTTATTTGTCAGAGAGAAAGAAAGCACAAGCAGGAGGAGCAGCAGACAGAGGGTGAAGCAGGCTCCCCTCCAAGCAGGGATCCTGATGTGGGGCTCGATCCCAGGATCGTGGGATTATGACCTGAGCTGAAGGCAGACACTTAACCGACTGAACCACCCAAGTGTCCCAGTAGGTTTTCTTTCAAAGGATGATCTCTGGATACGTTACCCTCTTGAATTTCTAAGCCTTGGGTCTGGCTTAGCCTCGGGTCTTTCTTCTGTACCATTAGCCACTTCATTGCGTGATTTGATTTACACATCAACATTTTCCGATTGTGTGGCCTGTAAAATAAATTCAAATAAAATAGAAAACATTTCTCTGATCCCACATCCCTTTAGCTCATGGAATTCTATGTTACTTAATTTCTCACCCAAACATTCAGAGGATTTCCACCCTTATTGTCTTTGGTTACCTATTTGCTGTTTACTCTCTTTATTTTAGTTTTTAAGTGGATTTTGTTATGGAGATACACACACACACACACACACACACACACACACACACACTCTATTAAGTGTACAGCTGATGATTTTCCACTACAGAAATCTTGCGTATCCAATTACCTCCAAAAGAAATGATGCATTACCAATACCCAACAATCCCCTTTGAGGTTAATAACCATGCATTTTCCCAAAGGTGACCATCTTCCTTAAAAAAAAAAAAATGTAAAGTATGTAAATGGAACCATAGGTACATGTATTCTTTGATTTGGTTTATTTTTTCAAATGGTAATGCCAGGGACATTGACCCAGTGAAGTACGCATGCTTCTGTTAGTGCTGCATACTAGTTCATTGTCAGAAGCATGCTTTTCATTTTCCTAGTCTGTTAGTAAATGGGCATTATTCTTGCTTCCAGTGCTTGGCTAATGCAAATAAGGCTATGCAGACATTCTTTGGCATGTGTTTTAGTGCACGAGTGTGTGCTAAAGGAGGTCAGCATCTACTGGGTCATAAGGAGGCATGCATTCTGTTTTAGAAGATCTTGCCACATTCACCAAACACTGTATTTTCTGTCTCTTTCATTTTATTCACTCTGGAGGTTTTACGGGGACTTCACATTATGTTATAATAGCATTTCTCTGATGTCTAATTATGTCGAGCACCTTTTTCATGTATTTATTTTCAATTTGGATGTCCTCTTTGTCAAGTACATTTCCAAGCATTTCATTGATTTTTATTGGTCTTTCTTTTTTACTGGTTTGCTTGAGTTCTTTATATATTATGGATATGAGCTCTTTGTCAATTTTATATACACAAATACTCCCATTTCACTCTGCAGCTCGCTTTTCATTTTTATGTTTTTTATGATGGAACATAATTTTTAAAATTTTAATAAATATAATTATTTTCCTTTATGGTTAACATTTTTACAATCAGGGCAAAAAAATCTTTATCTTCTTCACTGGTTTTAATATATTCCTTTATATTATCTTCAAAAATAATCTTATATGTTATTTAGATACACAATCCATCTGGAATTGATTTTTACATATGTTTTGGTTCATAATTAAGACACTCTTTTCAACATAAATATCCAACTGATCTAGTATAATTAAAAAGAACATCTATTTCCACTGCTTCTCTAAGGATAGAACAAAGGTCTCTTTTCAAGTGTTGTCTCCCATACGACTCAGTTTCCTTAAGGTAAGCCCAGATGGATTTTTTGCCTCAGTTTTATAAATCAGGCATCTCTGTATATTCCAGTGTCTGATTCCCTTTTCTATTTTGTTCTAATGCTGCACTTTTTTTTTTTAGTATTCTATTTATGTATTTGTCAGAGAGAGAGAGAGAGCATAAGCAGGGGGGAGTGGCAGAGGGAGAAGCAGACTCCCTACTGAGCAGGGAGCTCCATATGAGGCTCGATCCCAGGACCCTGGGATCATGACCTGAGTTGAGGTCAGATGGTTAATCGACTGAGCCACCCAGGGGTCCCTCTAATGCTATGCTTTTTAAGATACCATATTTTAAAAAATGTTTAATTAATTTATTTATTTGAGGGAAAGAAAAAAAGCTGGGTGGGGGGCAAGGGGCAGATGGAGAGGAAGAGAGAGAAAAACCTCAAGCAGACTCTGAGTTGAGTGCAGAGTCCAATACAAGGGTTTGATCTCATGACCTGAGCTGAAATCAGGAGCTGGACACCTACCCAACTGAGGCATCCCTAAAACATCATAGCTTTGTAATAGTTACTGATATACTATAATTTTGTTTATATTCATTTGCCTATTAACCAAATTAATAGATCTTTAATAAAATAAGAATGGAGTGATCCAGGGGGAAATCATCAGCCATTCCAAATAGTGCTGACAAACTGATTAAAATTAGTGCAGTCTGACCAATAGATGTTTTTGGCAGATGATAGGGCAATAATAACCTATATCTAGAAAATTCCAAAGCAGAAAATGAGATAAACACTGATTAAAGGAGTTGATAAATACCATATGATTTTCCTCATATGTGGAATTTAAGAAACAAAACAAAAACACAAAGGGAAAATGAAAGAAAGAGAGGGAGAGAGAGACACCAGAAACAGACTCATAATTCTAGATAACACACAAATGGTCACCAGAAGGGAGGTTGGTGGGGGCACGAAGGAAGCAGGTGATAGGGACTAAGGATTGCTCCTGCTGTGATGAGCAGGGGTGGTGTAGGGAGGGTTTGAACCACTATATTGTACACCTGAAACTAATATTACACGGTCTGTTTACTAACTGGAATTTAAATAAAGATAATACAAAACAAAACAAAAACTTTGAGAGGAAAAAAGAAAACTAAAAAGAAAATGGGTGCTGGAGAACTGGAGGCAGAGATACAGAAAGCTTTTAAAGATGGCATGCTATAGGTAGAAAATAAAAGAAATAAGAGGAAGAGAGGAATTGAGGACTCAAGAGAAATTACTAAACATATACGACATGGGATGCATTTTTATAATGAAAGCAATAATCCAGCCCATGAGGAAGGTTTAATTGCTGTAACAAAGTCCACTAATTTAAAACATCTTTTTGTTGTATTAATATAGATAAGTATTTATAAATGCGATACATAATATTCACACACATATAATTTAATTCTATTTCTGAGCTTTAAGAAATTATTTTAATTATGAGACTTTGATAATATTTGGTTCCATACATTTGCATTTCCTTTAAAAGATTTTGTTTTTTTTCTTAAGCATTATTCTTCCATATCAAATTTAGAATCATATCTTGAGATAATTTTATTGAAATTTTTACATGAATGTGACTGAATTTCACATTTTTATAGTATCACCTTTCTCATTCATGAACTCAATCTATTTCTCCATTTAATAACATCATCAAAAAGGTCCATACTATTTTATTACACTATATGAACATAATTATAATGCATTAAGATGATGTTCACTGTGTATTGAAGAGTCTATAAATCATGTAACAGGGACAAATGTATGTGTTTAGTCTGGAAAGTCATAATTTAAGACATTTGTAATCACATTTCAAATTTTTGAGAGATTCTTGGTAAAAGAAAAAAGATATAAAGTGTTTGTTTTGCTTTGTTTTAATTGCAGGAGACATGGAGGGAAAAAAGTTATGGGAAAGCAAACATTTGTTGATTAAAAATAACCTTTTTATTGACTTGATTGCATGGTTATGTAATGAGTTTTTAATCCCTGCCCCAAACTGGAATTCGGAAAATGCATTCTTGCCTTGGTGAAATTAATCCTTACTAGGATGAGAGGAGATCCCATGCATGGTTCATGTATCAGCTGTGCTTCAAATGGTACACAATATTAAAGTGGAAAAGTAGAAGGAGATCACATAATCAGACAAGAGCATGAGCAAAAACAAAGGATAGAAATATGCAAAATATTCATTCCCAGGAGACACGAGATAAACAAGCATGGGTGAGCATAAGTTTTGCACATATCATGGCTATTTGGAATTAACTTGGGAAAGATGTTGGTAGCAACCGTAGATGGCCTTCCACATTAACTCATAGATTTTTAAAAAATATTTAATTTATGTATTTGACAGAGAGAGATCACAAGTAGGCAGAGAGACAGGCAGAGGGAGAGGGGGAAGCAGGATCCCTGCTGAGCAGAGAGCTCAATGCTGGGCTCAATCCCAGGACACTGAGATCATGACGTGAGCCAAAGGCAGAGGCTTAACTCACTGAGCCACCCCGGCACCCCTAACTCATAGATTTTTGATACATTTTTTTTGTTTCAGTTAGCCAGAAGCCCTCTGCCTGGTTGTGTTTGGGTAGAATTTTCATGGTTCTATTTTTCACTTTCTGTCTTTAAAAGAAAAGAAATACTTATGAAATTGATGGATGTACTTCATTTTGTTAAGCTCTGGACAACTGAAGATGTATAATGTAAATTAAATTTTTTTTTCTGATAAACTCATAAATATGGGCATTCTGTATCATTGAAGATGTCCTATTTTAGTGATTTCATATTGTCTTAGTGTTAGAAGGTGGAAGACAGTCAGTAATGTATCCTTCAGACTGAGAAGACACATTAACACTGAAAAACAAAGCTGGTCACTCAAGACTGTCTACCCAGTTTTATTCAGGGTAACTTACTTATAAGGGTAATTTGACAGCTGAGGAGATGATCCAGGGCATATGCAACTGTTCTCTGCTCATTTTCTGCCAAGACCAGACCACAAACCACAACTTTTTATAGAGAGAGGGGCATGATGGTGAGGTCACAGGGTAGTTATCTAAAGTGGTGGCATCTGTAAGCCAGTCTCTGCTAGTTATCTAAAGTGACTACTTGTGTGCCAGAGGGGAGAAAAATGGATTTACAAAGATGGAGTCAGTATTGCCAGCAGTCTTACACCTTGTCATATGGGCACCATTGGTCCACACAACAGTCCATTTATCTGAGCCAGCATAGAATTTTTCTTCTCTCTCTCTCTCTTTTTTTTTGATTTGTTAATTTTTTAAAATCATCTTCTGTTTTAAGGCACTATAGTAGAGGGTTAAAAAAATATTCATTACAATGCATTTTATACCCATCTTATTTAGTTAGTTAATTCAATTTTTAGACATTGGAAATAATTTCAATATGCATTTTATATCAAATGTAGCTGAATAAAAGCTTAATCATAAGCTGAACCTAGCTAGCTTGTCCCCTACCACTCAACTTACTTACCAAATTTTGTCACTTTATCTCATTCATATTATCTATCTTAATTAAGCCTTCACCTTCTTTACATACTTTCACAATGTGATTTTTTTCTATCATACTCAACATCACCCATACATATTGGCCCTCTCACATTTTCTCTAACAAAACAAATAATTTTACCTCTGAAACATAACAAATTTCTACTTGTCTTCATTGTGACACAGATAGGTCAACCAGTTTAGTGATTACTAGCAAGTAGTAAGTTCCAATTAAGGAAATAACATTATCCAAAGGGAAAGAAGAAAGAAAAAAAGGAAGGAAGGAAGGAAGGAAAAGAAAGAGAAAGGAAGGATTTCAGTGTTTGAGTTGGAACTAGGCAGAGGAAATAGTTTATTATAATTTCTCATTCAGCTTTGAGCTTATTTCTGTCAAAGGTGTGTTAAGTGCCATTTTAATTTATAAAAGGGTGGGGACTTCCAGCTTTGAAATCCCTACTACCTGCTAAACACTGTGCAAATTGAAGCCCTCCATATATAATTATTCTCTGCAAGCATAATAAAAATATTTTTAATGCAATGGGGATTTTGTTTGTTTTTAATATTCTATATGAACTGAAACCATTAAAATAATAATGTGTTTACTGTATATACAAATTTCTATCAATGATCTCAACATCTTGAGGTAATTTTTGCTGTTGTTGTTTTAGCTTTTTCTTAGGAGATGGTACAAAAGTAAGACAGAATTATAACTATCTCATATTATTCTATTTAAAATAAGTGATTTCACACACAGATATTTTGTTCCTTGTCTTTGCTTACTACATATAGTATGAGTAAGTGAAATGCAAAGGCAAAGATAATTTAGGAAAGCCATGTTGATAAATAAGAACATGTAATAAACACAAATGTTTGAATTATCTGTTACCTTGAACCTCTATACAAATTAGCATTCTCAGCTCACACATTTTATTGATAGGAATTAATGTTTCCTATAAATACTAGTCTTAAATAATAAAATTTAATACTATGCTAATGAATTTGGGAGAAATACTTTCTATCATGCTGCGATCTCTATCTCGTTCATTTTTAGCAATTTGTATTGGTTTTCAACTTGAAATTATACATATTGTATCTTAAACGCATGTACATCTCAGCTATTTAGTACACCTTTCCATAAACCAAAAAATATTTATCTAAATATGCTTTTGAAACATTTCAAAGTTATTAATAGCCATTGAGAAAGCTTATAAAATAGGTTGTAACTCCAGGAACATTCTCTCACAAAGAGATTGTTTAATATACCGGAGTGTTGATCAAGTCATTAACAACTTTAATCAATGCAAGTGGCTTTGTATTGCACGAAAGCATTTGGAAGGGGCAACATATTTTTTTAATGTTTAGATCCTTACCATATAAATTATAAGATAGCTGAAAGAAACTCTTGTCTTTATGTGAATATACAATGAAGGAACATCAGTTTGCTAACATTAGGAGAATAAACAGAAAACCAGTCTTCATTTTTTATTCAGTTAGTGTGTATCACATACTTTTTGCATTAATACCTAAGAGTAATGGGAAATACAAAAGAAGGCAACCATTTCCATCCTTAAACTTGTCTTAAAAATTGTTGTAAATAAGACATAGAGATTATATTTGTACTGGCAAAACTGTGGCAGTCGGTCTCAATTTAGCTGCTTTACATTTTCTGGGTAAAGCATCACCAGTATTAAGTTAGAACTTTTTCTCTCTCTACAAGTAATTCTGTATTCCCATATCTTGAACTTAGGACCTGGAGCATCTCTGTGGGATATGGACTCCAGACTCATCATACCATTTGCTCATGCAGCAGAAGCAATCATTAGTCTTGGTGAGAAGAAGGTTTTATTCTCCATCATCAGTGAATTTCAGAATTCTGTGGTTTGCATAAGCCTCTGATACTGTGTAACCTTTAGGTCATTGAAGGTGACTCCTGAAATGTCATGTGATAGAGTATTTAAGAAAATGGGGTTAGGAACCAGACGAGTTTGAATGTTTTCTTTGACCAGCTGTTTGAGAGCTCCTTGACCTGTCCCTCAGTTTCCCACCTGTAAATGAAGGTAATAAAAGATTTTAGCTCATGGATTTACAGAGAGATACATGTGTTAATCTGTATGTTCCTATTACCAATATTTTAATCTCTATAAATTCAGAGATCAAATGAGTATACTTACTGAAATTTGCAAATTTAGCTAAATACGAATTTTAAGAAGTCAGCTAAGTAAGTGAATATACATAATGAGTTTTGTAAATTTAGCTAAATACGTATATTCATGAAAACAGAATCCTCTCTGTAAATAATCAATAACTACTTGGATTTTTCAGAATATAATAAATGTCATGATTCTGTTCATACCCACTAAACAGTGGGCTGTACAAAACAGACATTTTGTGGACTTAACATCAACAAGACGGTGACCTGGGAGATTCCAGGCCCTTGTTCTTCTCCAGAAACACTGAATAAACAATAACTATATGAACCAAAACACTTCTGTGAGATCTCTAGAAACCAGTTAAGGAACCGTAGCAGATGAGCAAATGCTTGATCAATAAAAAGCCACTCTAAAAATGATAGCACATTTCATTGCATTTTGCTCACCCTTGTCTGAACCTCTACTTCTTAGTTCAGCATCCATGGTCAGGTAGAGGTTACCTAATTCCCCGTTTCTCCCTTGAAACTGAAGGAAAGGAGTTGACCTTGCTTGTAACATTCTGCCATGCTGGGTGCTGTCCAAGGAGCTGACTTCTATCTTGTCTGGGAAAGGAACTATAGTTAGGTATCAGGTTGCCGGGTTCTGAAAGCAGCACTGGGTACAGTGGAGCAGAGCTGCAAAAGCCTGAAACACAATGGGAACCTGAGGACAAGAGGTTACAGCAGTGAAAAAGTGGAAATCTAAGTCCTTTGAGAAGAAGCAGAGGTGAAACTCTTAGGGAAATTAAAATATTTAAAATTTAGCAGCCATATTTAAGAGGTGGGAACTGAAATAAAAGCCAATATACAGGTCTAGGAAAGATGCGTCCCCAGAAGATAGTTGAGAGATTACCCTGTGACTTTATGGTACGCTGATTAGTTAAAGTCAACCCTGCAAAAAGTGAGTCCACAAAGATTGGGGGTTATCATTGTTTTTTCAACTGCCTAAAATTTAACAACAACAACAACAACAAAATCAAAAAGCATATGAAGAAACAGGGAAATACGACACATTCAAAAGAACAAAATAAATCCCCCAAACCAATCCTAAAGAAACACAGGGCTCTGGCTCACTTGACTAAAAATTTATTTTATTTTTAAAAAATAGTTTATTTATTTCAGAGAGAGAGACAGTGAGAGAGGGAACACATGCAGGGAGAGTAGGAGAGGAAGAAGCAGCCCTCCTGCTGAGCAGGGAGCCTGATGCAGGGCTCAATCCCAGGACCCTGAAATCATGACTTGATCCAAGGGCAGATACTTAACAACTGAGCCATCCAGGCACCCTCACTTGACAAAGAACTTAAAACAACTATCTTAAATATACTGCATGAACTAAAGGAAAACACAAAGAGACAACTAAACAAAATCTGGAAAATGATTTATAAGCAGAATGAGTATATTAACAAAGACATAGAAGTTATAAAAAAAAGAATCCAGAAATTCTGGAGCCGAAAAATATAAAACCTGACTTGAAAAATTCACTAGAGGGATTCAACATCAGGCTGACAGAGCCTAAGGGACATATAGAACACAGAAAATATAGAAATCCCAGAAATAGGAAAAAAGAAAGGGCGGCAATCTCACAGCAAGAAATGGGCTTCTGCTACCCAAAACTGAAGAGAAAAATGGATATACAGATAAAGGAAACTTAACTAAATCCAAGAAGGATAAATCCAAAATAACCTGCACTGAGATGCAGTATAATAAAATCAGTGAAAATTAAAAACAAAGAAAAATTTCTTAAGGAATCTCCACACTGTTTTCCAAAGTGGCTGCACCAACTTGCATTCCCACCAACAGTGGTGTGACCCTGCAATTGCACTACTGTGTATTTACCTCAAAGATACAGATGTAGTGAAAAGAAGGGCCATCTGTACCCCAATGTTCATAGCAGCAATGGCCACAGTCGCCAAACTGTGGAAAGAACCAAGATGCCCTTCAACAGATGAATGGATAAGGAAGATATGGTCCATATATACAATGGAGTATTATGCCTCCATCAGAAAGGATGAATACCCAACTTTTGTATCAACATGGATGAGACTGGAGGAGATTATGCTAAGTGAAAAAAGTCAAGCAGAAAGAGTCAATTATCATATGGTTTCACTTACTTGTGAAGCATAAGGAATAACAAGGAGGACATTACGAGAAGGAAAGGAAAAGTGAATTGGGGGAAATTGGAGGGGGAGACAAACCATGAGAGACTGTGGACTCCAAGAAACAAACTGAGGGTTTTGGAGGGGGTAGGGGTGGGAGTCACGTGAGCCTGGTGGTGAGTATTAAAGAGGGCATGTATTGCATGGAGCATTGGGTGTGGTGAATAAACAATGAATTTTGGAATACTGAAAAAAAAATTAAAAAAAAAAACAAACAAACAAAGAAAAAATCTTGAAGGCAGCAAGAGAAAAGTGACTCATCACATATAAGAAAATTTTATAAGCTTGTCATCAGAGTTCTCAGCAGAAATTTTACAGGCCAGAAGGCATTGAGATGACATATTTAAAGCACTAAAAGAAAAAAAAAAACTGCCAACTGGGAATGTTTTAGACAGCAAAACTGTATTTCGAGTGAAGGAGAAATTAAGACTTTCTGAGATAAACACACACTCAGAGTGAGCTCATTACCACTAGTCCTGTCCTGAAAGAGATGCTAAAAGGAGTCATTCAAGATGACAGGAAAAGATGCCTGATGATAACTCAAAACCACATGGATGTATAAACTTCTCTGGTAAAGATAGATTTGTGACCAAATGTAAAACTGTACTTTTGTACAGTTGTAAAGTTTGTACAGTTTATACAGTTGTACATTTGTACTATTTTAATTTTGGTTTGTTATTCCTCCTTTTAATTTTCTTATAAAAAATATAAACATAAAATAACTATAAATTTACAACAGTGGTTACACAATAGATAAAGTTGTACTTTGTGACATCAGTAACATAAATAGGAGTCCAAATTATAAATGAGTAGTTTACATAAGATCGAAATTTAAAAAAATAACAAATTAAAAAAAAATTTTAAAGGGGCGCCTGAGTGGCTCAGTTAAGCTGCTGCCTTCTACTCACAGCATGAACCCCAGGTCCTGGGATCGAATCCCAAATTGGGCTCCCTGTGAAGCAGAGAGCCTGCTTCTCCCTCTCCCCTTGCTGTTCCCCCTGCTTGTTCTATCTCTCTTTGTCAAATAAATAACTATTTTAAAAAATTGAAATTAAGGTTTTAGTAGTTCAAATAAATTGTTATAACTTTTGAAAGTCAAATGCAATTCCAATAGTCATTACAAAGAAAATATCTGTACAATATACAAAAAAAAAAAAAGTGACAAAGGAATTAAAATATGTCACTACAAAAAGTCAACTACATAAAAAGTAAGTTAGTAAGAAAGGAAGACCAAATCTATAAAACACAGAAAGAAATGTATAAAATGGATAAATTGTAAATCCTTCCCTATCAGTAATTATTCTAAACATAAATGGATTAAACTTTCCAAAAATAGATGCAGATTGACTGGATTAAAATAAAAAATGTATAATATCCACCTATATACTGTCACAGGTCCAGACAAGCAAACCATAGTATAGCACCAAAGTATAATTCATTATAGAAATAATTGATAGATGGGAGCTGGGCAGGAAGGGATGGGGTCCAAGGGACTGACAGTTGTCAGGGTGGGGGTTAAAAAATTGCTAAAGGAATTACAAGATAAGCCACATTTAGGACAAAATATTCCCAAACATCTGATAAATGATTTATAACCAAAATAGGCTAAGAATTCTTAAAAGTCAACAATATGAAAGCAAATTACCAAATAATTTAAAACAGTCAAACAATCTGAATCTAATAAAAAAACTTACAGAGAAACTATTGGGACTTCATCAAGATCAAAAGTTTTTGCACAGCAAAGGAAACAGTCAACAAAACCAAAAGACCACTGACAGAATGGGAGAAGATATTTTCAAATGACATATCAGATAAAGGGCTAGTAACCAAAATCTATAAAGAACTTACCAAACTCAACACCCAAAGAACAAATAATCCAATCAAGAAATGGCCAAAAGACATGAACAGACATTTCTGCAAAGAAGACATCCAAATGGGCAATAGACACATGAAAAAGTGATCCACATCACTCAGCATCAGGGAAACACAAATCAAAACCACAGTGAGATACCACCTCACACCAGTCAGAATGGCTAAAATTAACAAGTCAAGAAATGACAGATGTTGGTGAGGATGCGGAGAAAAGGGAATCCTCCTACACTGTTGATGGGAATGCAAGCTGCTGCAGCCACTCTGGAAAACAGTATGGGGGTTCCTCAAAAAGTTGAAAAAAGAGCTACCCTGTGGCCCAGCAATTACGCTACTGGGTATTTACCCTAAAAATACAAATGTAGTGATCCGAAGGGGCACGTGCACCCAAATGTTTATAGAAGCAATGTCCACAATAGCCAAACTATGGAAAGAGCCTAGATGTCCATCAACAGATGGAGAATAGTCAAGAATCCCATGAAGAAGAATTCAAAATAATTTACGTAGATGCTCCCCCTCCATGTTGAGATAACTCTCAATTCCTTATGTGTGAGCTTCTCACAGTAATTTTCCCTCTAAAGAACACTGTAGTGAGTGGGTGAATATGAGTTAGTTTATAGTGGAGAAGCATAGCAAATACCACTTCAGCTAGGGAATTGAGATTAAAATCAGTAATGATAAATTATATTGAGAATATACCTCTTCAATGACAATTTACATCTGTGCTCTTACTTCCAGAAACCTGTAATGTTGGCCTAATCATGAGAAAAGAAGAAAAATTCAAATTGGTGGACTTTCTACAAATACATGAGTCTACTTCACAAAGGTCATACAAAACAAGGAACAGTCTGAGAAATGTTCCCCATTAGGTGATGCCAAAGGAAACACAGTGATCAAATGTAACCTGATGCCCTAGGTGGGATCCTGGAAGAGAAAAAGTGCATTGTGTAAAAATGAAAGAAATATGAATAAAGTATGAACTTCAATTAATAAGAGTTTTTTATATTGGTTTATTAATTGTAAAAAAAAAATGTGCCATACAAATACAAGATCTTAAGCATAGGGGAGACCAGATGTGTGATATATTAGAACCCTCTGTATTCTCTTTGCTACAATTTAGTATTTGAAAACTATTCTAAACTAAAAACTTTGTTATAATGTTAAAAATATGTACTATATGGTTTTTTTAAAAGATTTTATTTATTTATTTGACAGACAGCAATCACAAGTAGGCAGAGAGGCAGGCAGAGAGAGAGGAGCAGAGAGGCCAACATGGGGCTCGATCCCAGGACCCCGGGATCATGACCAGAGCTGAAGGCAGAGGCTTTAACCCACTGAGCCACCCAGGCGCCCTGGAATCTAATATTAAAACAAACAAACAAACAAAAAAAAAAACACTGTTTAAGGTGTTATGGAAATAGAAAGGGAATAATTCAAAAGATAAAATTTTCGGTAGGTTGAAATATAAATTATCATAACACAAAGTAAAACCTTTTATGGAATTTTACAAGAAGATATAATACCTATTTGATGAGATCAGGAAAAGCTCTCCTGGAATTTGAAATAGATCTTTTAAGACATTCTAGCACATAGATTGGTTGTAAGGCTTTGGAGAAAGGTGGTGGTTTATTTATGCTAATGAATGTTGTGTTTACTTATCTGAAGAAATTCAAATATGGAGAAGCTAGCAGCATCTAATGTCCCCTCCACAGAAGAATTATGTTGACATGTGTTAATGACAATTTTTCCCCTGGATAATGGCCAAACTTTGGCTTACAAGGCACTGGTTAATTTTCATCAACCTCTCATTCATCAACTCTGTTCTCATGCTGCTGTCATTAACTAGCTACAGGAAATAGTGGTACACTTACTTCCCACTCTAGAAAACGTTTCACCTCTTCAATCTCACCTATCTGTATAATGTCTATGAATTCCACATTCATTAGTTGAGATGGCATTTACCTCAGAAAATATTCTCTAAGCAGTTAAATCCCATTCATTCTGACATCCCCATCAGATAAGTTCTCCTGTACAACGGTTGTACTGTTGGCTTACTTTTCTGCAACCTTCAAGCTAACAAGCTTCTTGAAGTCAGGCTGTGCTTGTTCATAGTATTAGTTTCCCAATGTTGAGCACAGCAGCAATACAAATTCTTTTATGCCCTGACTGGCTGCAGTATGGATATTCTATCTTGGAGATCAGATTTTCAGTGTCCACAACTCAGTCTCCCCCAGATGACTGACATGCCAGAAGTCCAGAGCATGGAACAGGGTCAGTGAGTGACCAATTCCCTTGTCCCATTGTCAGGTAGAGTTTCAGGACATTTTAAAATCTTGCTCTCTTGTTAGGTTTCTAGTGGAAGCAGCCTGTAACATCTCACAGTTACTAAACCTACTTCCAAATCCCAGAGACTGAATTTAAAACTCACTCTTATGCATCATTTGGAAAATGCCTTAATTCCAACCACTCACCTTTTCATAATATAGAATACGTTTATTATTTCTTCTTCCCTTCTAGACCATATGGGGTAGATGACAAGAACATATGCAGTTCTTTATTGCATTCTTGGCACAAAAATAATACCTGTCACTGAGGTAATTTTCAAGAAGCATTTGTTTAGGGTTTGGATAACATGTGTTTCCTTTCTTTCTGTTTTATGACACACGAGTGCTATTGGAATCTCAGCGTCTTGGCATTTTCACTCATGCCTGGTTTCTTGCTTAAAAACGGGGTATGGTATATGTTAAAAAAACAATATACTCGAGATATACTAACTCTACATGTCTCAAATCCCTTGGAAAAGTTTCAGAAATTATAAGAGGAAAAGATGTGTGCAGTGCTGAAAAACTAAGAATGATGCCTTTCAAAGACAGAAAACTTTCTGGAACTATAGCACAGAATGGAATGGATTTAATGAGGTGGATGAGGATGACTGGCAATTTATTTTTTCTTCTGTGAAAAAAAAATTTGTGTAGGAACTAGAGGAAACTCTAGTAAAATCCTTTTAATTAAAAGGGTTAGTTGAGACTGTGGGGCCCGCAGCAGCACCAACAGGCCCCCAAGATGAGACTGCTTCCTGAAACAGACTCCTGTAGGCAGGAACCAAGCAGATGGGATTCCTCCTAGATCTGGTGATGCAAGTAGAAAGTCAGATGGTAGCAAGATGCAAAACACCAGTGCCATGAAAGACACTTCTAGAACTTGCAAGATCAGGAAGAAAGTAGGCAAGTGGATACTTTCTTCTAAGCCAACATAAAAATCATATTGAAAGCCTCTGTGGAGGAACTTCCTTCTGAATTACAGAACACAGAATCCATTATAGACTGTGATACCTTGCAGCTCAGAAGAAAAGAACCCCCTGGAAAATCAGAGGGACTACTCTTCTGGTTTATACTTCTTGAACTGAATGGCAAGGAAAATAAATGAATGCCTGACTCGTTAGCATAATACCATCAGTAGGATATCACGTTAGTGAATCCAGGACCTTCAGCCTGAAAAAAATAATTTGACAACAGAAAAGATTATAATGAAGAGAGACCATGATTTCCTTTGTTTACATTTTTTCTTTAGGCTGGACTGTTTTTATCAGCTGACCATTTTCTCTCTGATTTCTAATAATTCTTCAGTGATTTATGTATGATGCGAAGTATGTGCTTTACCCTGTCTTCCTGTGTCCTGCACTGCAATGATCCTTCTCCTTTTTAAGGCACATTGAACCCATGGTCTCACACTGATTGTAATTCTGCCTTGCAATGTGGCTAAGTTTTCCGTCACAGAGTGACATCAAAACCTCAGTGAGGGTGAAGACAAGATTTTCCTGGACTTGCTATGTCCAGAGCACAATACGGTCTGTACATTTGTACTCCACAGATCTCCAGCAAATATTTTGGGGGGCTTTCTCTAGTTAGAATGATTAGAAGCAGATGTTATTACAACAGGACTTTCAAGGCGCCAAGAATGTCAAGAGTGATAATTCACTGGGAAAAGAATTAGAAGCGTCTTCTATTACGTGTTCAAAGGAAACTAGTTTTAGTAAATCCCAAATCACACATGTTGTTACCTCAAATTTTACTGCTTATGATTAATGTATGAAACACCACACAGGGTCTCATCTATTCATATAGTCATTCACTTTGTACAGGCAGCTGGTAAATGCCACAAGGGATAGTAATTCAGGAAATATAAATATAAAGATAGAAAATATCTGTTGGTTGGTTATATATCTCTATTAAAAGAGTGACATTCCTAAGACAAGTAATGGGAAAAAACAAGCTTGGTTACATTATCCTATCTATTTTATAAGTTCAATGAAATTTGGGGCCCATTTGGTCTCTTCAAGTGTTCATCACCTTCTCAGCACACTGTCCCCTGACATTCTTCAAGCTCCAATGCACAACTGGTCACAGCCATTCAAGAAATCAGCCCTTTCCAAGATTATTTTTCTCCAGGGATAGCAGCCCTCATCAGCTGCTATGTTCAACGAGAGTGGGTGTTTCTATGTTCTCTGTTTATTTTTCTCTCTCCAGAGCCCACAGGCGTACTCAACACATAGCTATGTTCCGTCCCCTTCCCCGTTCCTGACTCTCTCTTTTTTCGTCTCTCTTTCTCTCTCAATAGATAGGTAAATAGATACATACACACATACGTATTTGTTAAATACATAAATGAAGAGTTGAGTGAGATTAACAGAAGTTAAGTACCGACCAAGGTCACACAACTAATAAATGACTTTCCATTTGGAACACTTGCTCATGAGTGATGAAGTTCCATTTTGCTGCAGATAACCAACATTGTTTGCATTAAGAATTCAGGTCAGTAAAGCAATAGCTGTTGCTCATGCAGTTAGGGTACCTACAGCCACTGAGAGAGAAAAAGAAGTTGCAGGAATGTAGGCTGAGTGGCATATATGATTGATGGGATTCCCATGTCTAATCTCAAGACCAGGAGATACCAAATGTAGCTTATTCATAGCACTCTGCAGGCCCTGGTCTTGTAATTTTTCATAAATAGCAATTGAGTAACTGACTTTTTTTTTTATTTTCTAGAGACTGGCTCTTGCAGAAGCAAGGAGGATGGTTGAGAACCAGTGAATATAAGAAAATCAGATTTGATTTATTAGGAAGGAGATTAATTTTAAACTTATTTTTTTTAAAGATTTATGATGCACCTCACATTTAATGCAAGTTTTTGTGAATCTGAGCCTATTAATTTCTGTGAAGATTATAGAACCAGTGACGAATGACCTCACATAATTATATCTACATGGCTGAAGTAGTTTTCTTACGTTACCCTAAATACCAAATTTTAATTAGAGAAAGAAGACTTTTCATACATACAGTATAAATGTTCGAGTCTTCTTTTCTTTCAAATTAGGGATTAGTGTTACACTGGGTGCTATACGGACTTAGTGAATAGATGGCATTTAATTTTTAAAGGGATTTCACTGAAAGCAACATCTAATTAAAACGAAGAATAGTTAACTGCTTATAGGGCTGGAAACTCCTATTTTCTGTAATCCATAAACAAACTTCAAGTAGTTTATGAAAATAGCCTTTGTGCTCCATAATGCAGGTACAAGTTTAAGATCAATTGGAGCTTCCGTTTATTCTCATATTACTACAAAAGATTAGTGCTTTAGTTCAATAGATGTTTGACTAGTATTGAAACATGCTAAGTTTGTGATATATTTTCAGAAGCTTCATGTTTCCAGGTTTTATATACAAGCTGAATAGCAATTCCGTCCTTCATCTTAAATATATTTCTTACCAAGTAGCCATTCTGTGAAATTAGCCAGCCTTCATAAACTTCTAAAAAGTGACCATTTCTGGGCACCTGGGTGGCTCAGTGGGCGAAGCCCCTGCCTTCGGCTCAGGTCATGATCTCAGGGTCCTGGGATTGAGCCCCAAATCGGGCTCTCTCCTCCGCGGGGAACCTGTTTCCCTTCCTCTCTCTCTGCCTGCCTCTCTGCCTACTTGTGATCTCTGTCTGTCAAGTAAATAAAATCTTTTTTTAAAAAGTGACCATTTCTTCTTCTTTTTTAAAAGACTTATTTGAGAGAGAGAGAGAGAGCATGAGCAGGAGAAGGGTAAAGAGAGAGGAAGAGAGAATCTCCAGCAGACTCCCTGCTAAGCACAGAGTGGGACTTGGGGCTTGAACCCACAACCCCGAGATCAGGACCTGAGCTGAAATCAAGTCGATGCTTAACTGACTGAGTCTCCCAGGCACGCCAAAGGTGAACATTTCTTCTCAAAATATTTCCAGAGGACATTTTATAACTTAGAAAAACTATATTAAGAACCAGAGATAAATAAACCAGAGGTAAATAAATTGGGCGAGGATTAATTAGGGAAGGCTGAACATGATATTCATTTATAAGATTTAATTTAAACAAAACAGCCTCTAAAACACAAAAGGAAATATTTTCTTTTTTTGTTGTTATACAATTCCAGATAATGGGAAGTAATTTGAAGAGTAATAACAGTAAAGATGACGATTACAATGGCCATAATTCCTAGCATTGTAAGAACCTACCAAAATTATTGCATGAGGATTTTCCTTACCTGCCTTCTCCAAAGCCTGGCCGCTGTTAAGCATGGTTGTCTTTAGGCAGTAGGCTTATAATGGATTTTTCTTTTTAGTCTGTTTCACAAGGTTTTATACGTTATACAATATACTTAGAGGTCTTTTGTTTGTTCGTTTTTTTAAGATTTTTATTTATTTAAGAAATAGAGAGAGCACATGTGCACGCACCTACCCTCAAGGAGGTGGAAGGACAGAGAGAGAAGCCAACTTCTGAAGCAGGGCTTGACTGATTGATCCCAGGACCCTGGATCACAACCAGAGCAGAAGGCAGAGGCTTAACTGACTGAGCTACCCAGGTGCCCCGAGATTTTCTTTTATATGAAGAATATTAAAGTAAAAAAAATAAATAAATAAAATAAAACTTTTTTTTTTTTTTTTTATTCATTTGACAGATAGAGATCACAAGTAGGTAGAGAGACAGGCAGAGAGAGAGGAGGAAGCAGGCTCCCCGCTGAGCAGAGAGCCCGATGTGGGGCTCTATCCCAGGACCCTGGGATCATGACCTGAGCTGAAGGCAGAGGCTTTAACCCACTGAGCCACCCAGGCGCCCCTAAAATAAAACTTTTAAGATGAAACAATGATCAGGGAGACCATGAGTCATTCAGAAGCCTGGTGTCCTTTGTTAATTCTCATCCTGACATGATTCTACGAGACTCTCTGGGCGTCTGCTCCGTCTGCAGGATATGGGGGGAAATTGGAGTCTGCAGGTCTTCGTAACAACTCTTTGATTTAGAAGAGTTCTCTGGCACTGCTTTAAGAGCCCCTCAAATACTTACTAGCAATGCAAGCAAAATATTGAGAAAGAATACATTAAACGTAAATATAAAATCAGACTATTAGGCCTTCCATAACATAGTAAATTTGAACTAGAAAGAGGGTTTGGAATTCAGTCTTTCTTTAAACAAGCAAAAAACACAAAATTAAAAAAATATATATCCATGAGGGAAGAACTCTAAGTTTATCACTTCATAAAAATAGACAAGTTCAATTCCACATTCATCAAAAACTTAAAGATTTAAACAACAACAACAAACAAAACACACACACACACACACACACACACACAACATTGTGGTTGTGAAGGAAAAATGAATTTTAGCCCATTTCTTAGGACAGTACAGCAAGATACCCTCTCAATGAAAACGTCTTGTAAATATTGAACTTACTGGTTAAGGGATTGGTGAGAGTTTTTCAAGGGATTTCCATGTACTGATTATTTTGGTAGGATTGCTAAAACTTTTTGTATACTTTCGTGACAGAAAAAGTTTTTCTAAATGTGAAACCAAAGACAAAAAACAGTAGGTCAGTTGCTTTTACTAACAGCATTTTAAACTTCTAAATGTTCAGTCACAGAGAAATGCACACGTAGTTAAAACAAGAACAAAAAGGAAAACAACCAGAAAATATTCTTACATATTTTGTTATAAATACCATACTAGAAAGAAGTAAGACATTTTAAAGTATTTGCCAATAAATAACCTAGGATAAAATAAATAGTGTTTATGTTATATTTAAAAACTTCAATTTTACTATAATAAAAAATAAGTAAATGTAAACAATGCCTTTATTTTTTAATGTATATATATTTTTATTTTTAAATGTCTTACAGATATATTCTAAATTACTAAGAAGGTTTAAAAAAGAGTTCTAGAGGTACTGCTACCACTTCATTTTGTTTATCTGTATTTTCCATTTTCACTACAATGGATATTTATTTCCCTTTGTAATCAGAGAAACTTATTTAGACAAATAATTCAATTTATAGCTTGCAAGCATGTTAAAGTACTTATTAAGTGCTATATTTTGTTTCCCCGATGCTTTATCATGCTATGGTATGCCCATGGGATGAAACTGATAAACAAACATTCAAGAAGGTTTTAAATGCCTCAGTAAGAAAAGAGGAAAGGCACTTTGATCTATGACAAATTGCTTTGCCATTTATTCAAATTTATATCAGTCCTCAAACATTTTTCTAATAAAAGGTGATTCTGAGGGTTCTGCTATCTGAATTGAATGAGATGGAAATATCATATGGGCCAACTAGTATACAGCTTTCCAATCCCATACCCTCTGAATTAGTCATGCAATTTCTACACCTGTCATCTAAATTTGCTTAGAAATTTCAAAAGAATAGGTAGTGCTGATTTTGTTATTCTATACTTGAATTAGGACATTATGAGTTGAATTGTAAAGCAGTAGAAATCACATATCATATGTAAAATAGCTGAAACTAGTTTATGTAATAGCTAAGGAGATAAAATAAACATAAAACATTAAGTTAGAGAATAAATGTTAACTAGATTGTAATATTTTATATTAAATTATCATGGATTCTACTCAGTTCTTATTGTCTAAGTATTTGAGAAGTATGCAAACCCCAGACTGTATTTTCACATGGGTTATTGTAAAATTACTAGTTCAAGATTGGCATTTCACCATTTTAAGTATTGGAGATATTTTTCTAAATTTAGGGTCGGTAATATGGCATAGGATGCAGGAAGATTGTGTTGCTTTTCTAATGCTGCATAGCAAATCGCCACAATGTAGCTGCCAAAAACAATACAGTATCCATCTATTGCCTCACTGTTTCCAATGATCAGGTTTCAGAAATAGGTGACCTGGATCCTCTGCTAGTTTCTCAGGAGGTTAAAGTCCAGACATTAGCTACAACTGCAATCTCATCTGAGACTCACGGTTCTCTCCCAAGCCTTTTTAGGTTGTTGGCATTATTCAGTTTCTTGCAGTTGTAAAATTGAGATTTCTGTTTTCTTCCTGGCTTTTTGCTGGGGTCACTCTCATCACCTAGAAACTGTCCTCAAATCCTAGCCATGTGGATCAGTCACAGTACAGTAGGTTACTTCCTAAAAGTCAACAGGAGAATATCCTTGAGTTCTACTACAATAGTCTTACGTAATATCATCTAAGGAAAGGGGTTCGTATCCCATTATGTTTACTGTTCCTGTCCCCATTCGAGGGAAAGGGATCATACACCACTAGTGGTTGATGACCTTGGGGTCATCTTAGAACAGTTGCCATGAAGATAGAACTTTCTGTGGAGTAAGAGATTATGCAGTTCCCAAGGTCAGGACAAGGAAAGTCCAGGCACGCATGGAATTAAAATCACTATGTCACACAGGGTATTTTGAATTCTAACCAAAATTATATCCAACTAAAATTATATTAAAGTTATAGTGTTGGTAAATTCAGCTGTTCATTGATATTAAGGTGAAAATGTTCTCCATCTGTCACTTGTGGCTCAGCATGAAGTTTTTAGATATTGGACAATTTGTAACTATAATTTGTTTCATTTCATTAGCTCTGTTTATCTTTATGGTCTGGGTACATCCCACATGTCAGGTAATAAACTGCCCCTTGTTGATGGATTGTTTATAAGGATGGAACAAACCTATGTTTTCAGGAAGACAAAATGCCAGTGGGTGAGTGGGTATCCAATGTGAGCAGTCTTGGTTTTCTGCCTCTCTTCCCTGGTGGGATTGTGATACCTGTAGACTGGTGGAGGGGAAAGAAACAAAGACAAGTGTAATCCTCCCCTTTGTTTTCTTTGACTGAAGGAGGTGAATAAATGCTTGAATGTGAATTCCTACAGAGATAATGTCTCAAAATTTGGATGAGATAGTGGATATACAATCTGAATCTGAGAGGGAGATTAACAAACTCCATGTAATTAAAACCAGAAAGTACAGTCCCCAAAGAAGAAGGAATGGGGAAGAAGTCAATTCAGTTAAAAAGATTTAGGTATAGTGCCCTGTGCATGAATAAGATAGTCTGAAAATGCACCTGGTGTGCTTCGACAAAGGAAAAACTGAAGCTCAGAGACAACTCCTACCAGTGTGGTGGGGGGGGCAATTCCTTTCTCAGTCTTGCATGGAATTCTTAGTTAAATTATATTAGTAAGATAATTATTGCAACGATAGCAGAATATACATTCCTTTTAAGTGTTCATGCAATATTCACATAAAATATTCTTCAATATATTTTAGAGAATTGAAATCAGAATGTGTTTTCTGAATGAAACAAAAATAAATTATAAATTAGTAATATAAATACTTGTTATGGAACTCTACAAATATTTGGAAACAAAGTTACATGCTTCAAAAAAAACTTGTGGGCCAAAGTATATTAGAAATTATTTCAACCTAAATAAAAGCACACACCAAAATTTGTGAGATGCAGTTCAAGTAGTTCTTAAAAGAAATGTTTTTACTTAAATACTTAGAAAACTAATCTAATCATGCAAATTTCAGTGCAGCAAAAATTAAAATATGATTATATTAAGCTATAAGCATGATTGAATTAACAATAAAGAGCAGAAAATGATAGAATAAAAAAATAGAACAAGAAAAAGTAGGAAACCAAAAGTTGATTCTTTGAAATTGTTAAAATAATTAATTCTCATGCTAGACAAATCTTGCAGACACTGGAGAAAGCACTAGAAACAGCACAAATTATTGACATAAGGAATGAAAGAAGTGTCACCCTTACAGATCCAGTAGATTGAAAATGACATATGAAAGCTTATTTTAGGCATAAGATACTCTATAGTTAAGAAACCTGGAAGAGTTACTGGAGGGGAGGTGGGTGGTGGATGGACATTAAGGGGGGCACTTGTTGGGATGAGCACTGGGTCATATGTAGTGATGAATTTCTAAATTCTACTCCTGAGGTTAATACTATACTATACGTTAAGTAAGGTGAACTTAAATTTTTAAAAAAGAGATTATTTTAAACAGATTTTGCCAATAATTTTATTATGTGGATGAATAAAGAAAGTCCTAGAAAGTCACAAATTTTCACACTTGATTAAACAAGAAACAGAAATTCGGAACACAATCCCTGAATGCCATTGCTGCAGAGCAACGCTGGGCACAATATCACAACCAATGCAAGAATAAACTATAGAGCCATTACATGAACTCCAAATAAATATGGAATGTCATATTCTCTCCCAGAAGATTAAACATAACATTATTTTTTATCCTAAATCCAAATTTGTGTTATTGTCATACTTCTTTTTCTTAGTATGTATCACACTGAATTATTTCAATAATTATTTATATTTGTATTTTCCTCTCCCAGCACATCAAAATTCCAGTGGTAACAGGAGCATAAGTATCTTATCCACCAATTCTATTAGTGCCTGGAACATAGGAGGCATTACAAAAAAAAAAAAAAAAGCTCAAAAAATTGATTAATTGGAGAGTGTACTGAAAATACAGGACATTTAACAAATAAGTTCATTAATCTCCTCTTGGATTCCTAACAAAATAATCTAATTGGAATACAATTTAAAGATACACATAACTTATTAATTTAATTGTCATTGTTTTGTATTAAAACATGAGCAAACCCTACTCCTTGAAAGGCACTTAAAAAAATTAGAATGAGGCTTAAGAATCCCTGGATGTGCACTACCAGGTATTTACCCCAAAAATAAAATTGTAGTGATCCGAAAGGGCACGTCCACCCCAACATTTATAGCAGCAATGTCCACAATAGCCAAACGATGGAAAGAGCCTAGATGTCCATCGACAGATGAATGGATAAAGAAGATGTGGTGTACACACACACACACACACACACACACACAGGAATACTATGCAGCCATCAAAAATGAAATCTTGTCATTTGCAACGAGGTGGATGGAACTAGAGAGTATTATGCTAAGTGAAAAAAGTCAAGCAGAGAGACACGATTATCATATGATCTCTCTGATAAGAGGAATCAGTGAGATTCCTCTTATCACTGAGGATATTAGTGAAGATATCTTGTTTCTCAGTGAGAAACAAGACAGAGGATCATAGGGGAAGGGAGGGAAAATTGAAACAAGATGAAACCAGAAAGGGAGACAAACCATGAGAGACTCTTAATCTCAGGAAACAAAGTGAGGGTTGCTGGGCGGTGGGGGGGTAGAGATAGGGTGGCTGAGTGATGGATATTGGGAAGGGTATGTGCTATGGTGACTGCTGTTAATTGTGTAAGACTGATGATTCACAGACCCATACCCCTGAAGCAAATAATACATTATATGTTAATAAAACAAATTAACATCCAACTTCAAATAATCCAATTTAAAAATGAGCAGAAGACATGAACATACATTTTTTTCAAAGATACACAGATCTCCAAAGACACAGAAATCTCCAACATCACTGATCATAAAGGAAATACAGATCAAAACTACAATGAGTTATATCTCACACCTGTCAGAATGGCTAAATCAACAGCACAAGAAGCAACAAGTATTTGCGAGAACGTGGAGAAAAGGAAAGCCCTCTTGCACTGTTGGTGGGAATGCAAATTGGTACAGCTGCTATGATAAACAGTATCAAGGTCCCTCAAAAAGTTAAAAATAGAGCTATATTATGAGCCAGCTGCCATAGTAATAGGTATTTACCCAAAGTATAAAGATATTACCCAAAGGATATAAAAATGCTAATTCAAAGGGATGCAACTACAATAACTAAATTATAGAAACAGCCCAATGTCCATCAATTGATGAATGGATAAAGGGGAGGTGATATTGGTATATAGATAGATAGATAGATAGATAGATAGATCTAGATATCTAGATCGATCGATCTATCTAAATAATATCAGCCATAAGAAAGAATGAAATATTGCCATTTAGAAGGACATGGATGGAGCTGGAGAGTATTATGCTAAGAGAAATACATCAGTCTTAGAAAGACAAATACCATATGATTTCATTCATATGTGGAATTTAGAAAACAAAACAAATGAGCAAAGTGGGGTGGGGGGAGAGAAAGAGAGGCAAACCAAGAAGCCAACTCTCGACTCTAGAGAACACACTGCTGGTCACCAGAAGGGGGGTTGGTAGGGGGATGGATAAAACAGGTAATGGGGATTAAGGAGTTCACTCATGATGAGAACCAAGTTGTTGTATGGAAGTGTTGAATCATTGTATTGTACACATGAACCTGATAGAACACTGTATGCTAACTAATTGGAATTCAAATGAAAACTTAAAAAAATGCAGAGATGGGAAAAAGATATTGTATCCCAAGAAACACTTTGGTTCAGCCACAATCCCAGTGCAATGCCTCTATTCTTAGCAAGGAGGACTTCTCAGAGATTAAGGCCACATGGCTCTCTCAGTATGTGGGTATTTTCCTGTCCTTCAGCAAGGGTAGAGTTCTTCCTTCTTGCTCCTTCAATCCCTGCTTCCTACCCACCTCCCTTACCACAGCTACAGTAGATTTTCAATGGGAACATTGAAACAGAACAGTTCCACAACCCTCTCCCAACAAGCTTTTGTTTTTGTACCATAGGAGAGATAGGAGTGAAGGGCCCTAGTGGACCTTCTTTGGGATTTTCCATGGGTGCTTCCATTCCCTTCCCTCCTACATGCACCACAAAGGTGATTTTCTTTTATATATCAACCTGCCTCCAATATTTCCCCTGAGGTGTGTGGTAAGGTCTGTGGAAAAATGGCTTTGAGCAGGTGTGAAGTTTCCTGTGACTGCCCTGACTACAACTAGTGTACACTCTGATTCTAGCCCACACATAGACTTTAGCAAAGTTTTTTGTTTTTGTTTTTTTTTTAACCAGCTCACATATTGTCCCATGTCAGCTCCAGATAAGCATGTCATTACTTCCATGTTTCTTTGGACATGCTACCCTTCCTTAGTTGATTGTCCTGCCCTCAGCATTCTTGAAGGTTGATGAAAATTACAGATTACCCAGATTTCTGTGTGTGGGGGGGTGGTGGTGAAAACAGTGTTCCAGATTTCTACATTTTCAGTAGAAGTTGAAAGTGCTAAAATCATGAAACAAGATTGAATTGACAATTTTGAAAAAATAACAATTTCATATTACTTACATACATATACAATCTTGAACTCACATACTTTTTCCTTCTGATACATCAACCACTAAGGTTCTCTGCTATCTTCCAGGTCTAGAATTTGATTATATGGGAATTTGTTTCTATTTGCTTCACTTTATGAGAATTCACAACATTCAGGACACCTCCCCAAATCTCGTATCTGTAGAATGGGTAGTTGGGGTAGGATATTTCTGTGCAGAAGCTGTAGACATTGTTACTAGAATTTAATTTTGCTACATGAAGGGGGAATTATTTCTTCTCAGGTCAGAGATGGGAAAGACCCACATCAAAGTGAAAGAGAAAACTGCAGTGCAAATGAGCTCCAGATCTCTGGTGTCAATGGTGTTCAATGAAACAGAAATTAGATATAGTGGTTCTCACCCTAAGCTATAGGGAGAAAAAAAGGGTATCTTGTCCTTTTGGGATAGAAAGCATTGGACATAGAAAAACACTGCCATCTGTGGGAGTTTTGGATTCAATCCAAAGTCTGAGCGATACGTGCTTCTACAGAAGGTGTTGGGCAGTGGCTGCAATTTATATATCAATTATATAATCTACAGACAAAACAGAGATGTGATGCTCTTTCTTCATCTCAATGCTCAATTGGTCTAGACTCAAACCAAAGTTTGCACAACACTGAGTTATAATGAATCATGAGCATTTATAAAATACCTATGAGTTTTATTGCCACTATGAGAATTCATGGGTATTATTTGTGCTCATTAATCAAGGATGAGAAGAAAGAGGAACATATTTAGTAGGCCAAGAGGAGGAGAAAGACCAATTAATTAAGTTCAGGTTAAGTGGTGCTTGGACGGTCTGGGTAAGGCAGGGTTGAAATAAGTTTATTCTTTGTTTTGAAAAGTTCACAAAGAAAGAAAGTACATCAAAAACCCATGTTCTTGGATGGGGAAGGAGATAATCTACTAACTAGTTTTCTGGAACCAGGAGAACATAGTCTCCCATGATTTCTGAAGTGCTGTACAATTGGAGAGGAGAGAGTATTTTATTAAAAGTTAATGTTGGTTAAGCAATTGCAGTGCATTATGGGTGGGTATGGTCTTTATACACAACATATCAGAGTTACATTGTGTGGGAGATACTGGTTTATAAACAATTTTTTGAAAAACCTACAACTGAGAAAGGGGGTGTCAAAACTAATGTCAAAAGAAGAGGGACATAAAATGCACTCTAATTAAATTTAAGATGAGGAAGGAGAAGAACTGCCACCTTAATGTTTCGACACTTAGGTGGATCTGTGAAGCCTGGATGCATAATTCATGCCCAAGAAACCCTAGTAAATAAGATTTGAGACTTAAACCTGGGAGAGCTCCAGCCACAAATTTCTTAGTAAATAATGAGAATAAAGATTTCTGGCTATTTTACCTGAAGTTTAAGACTTGCCTCTGTGCCAAATATGCTCTCATTTGCTTAATATAACTTTAAGAAGGACAACTTACAAGTTCTGTAATTAATGAAAATACAAATGCCAGTTTGTAGAATCTTATTGCAAGTTAATGCAGTCTGAATTTCAATGACCTCATGAGTCTGTTGTAGATGGTTATATATTCGCTGCAGAGTTGTATTGAAGGATAAATGGACTGGTGCTTGTAAAGTCCCTAAACATAGCGGATGATCAGAAATGGATGCAGCAAATATAATTGTTTCTCGTTAAATTCCAGCAATTTACAATGGATAGAATCATTAGCATTATTTTTTGAATCTTGTACATAAAAACTAATCCATATTTGTCTGTTGGAAGAAAAGACCAGTAATGGATGCAGCAAATATAAATCTCTTGTTAAATTACAGTAATTCACCATCGTTGGAGCCATTAGCATCATTTTTTAAAAATCTTGAACATAAGAGCTAATCCATATTTATCTGCTGGAAGAAAGAATTATTGCTGATGAATGATGTGGAAAGGATATTTAAGACCCACTGGATACAGGACTAACAGAACATCACTGACAATGGAAAAGAAAAAGTATAAGCAGCAGTAGGAGGAGGCTAGGTTTCTGAATATTGATTTCAATATTATTATAATTTAAAGACAGGGGAATGGGCTGGTTGTGGGTGTTTCTATCTGTTTTCTCATAAAGTGAAAAAGTTTAGATGACTTTGAAAGAGTCCTTAAAATAATTGCTTCTACATTCTAATGTTCCTTTCTTCAGAACTTATAGGCAGTTTGATAACTTAATTGCCTTGGATGGGTAGCATAAGAAATATATATTAAAACAGATAAATGAACATTATATATTACATTAAAATTTTCAATCAGTCTTGATTTTCATAACCTGAAAAGTGATTATCTAGAGATTGACATTGGTTGCTTTTGTCATTTCCAATCATTCACAGAAACAATAAATACTTATTGACTGCCTACAGTATGCAAATCATCATGCTGTGTATTAGGGATATAATGAGGAGCAAATAGACCCTTTATGTAATGTACATTTTAGGGGAATGGATAACAACTAATTAAAATGTGATGTATTCTGTAGTTTTGAATCATGAGTAGTGCAGTGGAGGAAAGCTATGAGAATGGGAGGAACAAAATAATACACAAAACATAAGATGATGTTTCTCAGCTACAATGACCCCTGGTACTTGTGAGAAATGAAGACCCTGGGGTTCACCCAGAGACCAGTGGTATAATAACTCCTGCAGATCTAACAGAGAATTTATATTTTTCATAGCTTTCTCAGTTGTTTAACTTCTTATTCATAATGACATTCAGGAACTAGTAAACCACATGAAAAATAACGTTTGCATTAGTGGCTAGAGGCAACTGATTGTTTTTCTAGGTCACAGCATTAAAGAAATATTTTTGTTTATTTTCTTACAATTTACAGGAATCTGATATTTATTTTTGCATACATGCATGTATTTACTTATTTTAGGGATGTGATATTTAAATACGTGAACTTACATTTGGAAATAAGTTTGCACAAATCTTTCACTATAAAAGCACTATATTTTATTTTAAGAACAATGTCTAGTGTTTTCACTATCCTCATTAAATGCATAGTAATAGGAAAATCCATTCTTGTACTCTAGATATCACTTGTATTACAAAATATTAATTCAATAAGAAAATGGTTTGATTTTCTAATATTCAAAATAAAAGAACTTTGGGAGAACTTAGGATTTCATAGGACATTTGGAGTTAAGCAAGTTCACATTTTTTTGCACATTCTCCAAAATTATATAGCTAAAAATTGAGAACTCATAAAACCATCCAAAACCCACGACAAATGATACTCTAAACTTTACTTACATTCAACTGTGGAAATACTCAGGTAAACAAGTAAGAGCTATTTTCACACTGCACACAGGAGTAGAAAGTTGGGCAGAGGATACACAGAAGTAGGAAAGTGCACCTGGTTCCTAATGGTGATGGGATATAAAACTGCACGAGAGAGAATAGGTCCCACCCTGAATAGGGACAAACTGTGAAAGACCTGAGATGTGGAAGATCAGAACATTCATGATTGATGAACTAAAATGAAGACTTGGAAGTTTGTAGGGCCAGGGATGTGGTCTTGAGAAAACACTGATTCTGGAATAAAAATAGTGGCTTGAATGGGGTGGGGCTTCTTGAGGTTCTGGGATAAGAAAGGAGAAGAGAAAAAGTGACAGAATTTAAGAATCACATGGAAACAAAAGTATCCTGCTATCCATGAAAATCCCAACCCCTTCCCAAAGCACTCCTTGAACCAAAAGAGTGGGCATTTTTGAGACATGAAACCCAGTAACTCGCCCAGTGAGTTCTAATGGCTGCCATAGAGGTACCTGTGATTTCTGGTCAGTTAAAAGTCGATGACATTTACAGACATCTGAAAAATGACAGACATTCATGTAAGCTGCCACAGAAATAGGTAAAAATTAAAACCAAATTTGCCAGCTGATGGGGATACATTCCAAAATACAAAAGATGAAGCAGAGGAAAATGATCACAAAAACGCTCCAACAAAAAATAAGGATCGGTAAACAAGCATTTGCAAATATGGAAGAACTCCTCAAATTAGAAACTTAAAAATTAGAAAGTTAGAAAATGTTTGTGTAAATCTGATCAAAGCTGGCCTCCTAGCAAAAAGATTAAATTTCATTAAAGAAATGAAAGCAGGATGGTATATATATATATATCACATATATATGTGATATATATATATATATATATGTATATATATATCACAGCAAAAATTAAAACATGATGACAGTTCAGAACTTTTCAAGAGATCTCTGGAAAAGAATACATAGGCCAAGGATTTTATGTTTAGCCAGTACATCCATCAAATTTGAAAACTATGGAAAGGCATTTTTATCATGCAAGAACTCAAAGAAGTTTGTCCTTGAAAGCCCTTCCTTAAGTAATTAGTCTCAACCTTGCAAATCCTTCTCTCTCTCTATCTCTCTCTCTCTTGCACACACATCCTATTCCATAATACTGAGCTGCTATTTTTAGTTCATCATACAGCCACATTTTCAAGTAATAGTACCAACTGATTTTATTATAAATTGTACCCCTCTCTTATTCCCATATCTGTCAGGTTGCAATACTTTTATTGCTTCCATGAATAGAATATTACATCTCTTTTCCTTCTTGAGTCTAACAAAGCCAACTAGAGGAGTGATGAAGAAGAGATCAAAAGAACAAAATAGGGGACACAAAAATAAACCAATAATGTGAATCCCAAATGCAGAAAAGACTTGCGGATAGAGGTGAAGAGAAACAAAAGAAGAGAGGAAGAGACAGAGTGATAATAGGAAGAAAGGAAAAAGGGGAAAGAGAAAATATTCATTGAGAGGACACAAAGTTAGACATTTTTATTTGCAAACTTGCCCCAAAAGGTCAAAGCAATCTTCAGGCAATCACAGTTTTTGCTGACCTTTTGAAGAATCCTTAGAGCTTGTGTAGGTCATGCATGCAAGTGTCCCAGCAGGGTTGCCCCTTTCTTACCGGGGATTCACGTTCCAGAAAAAAAACGTGATCCTGCTACCATTACAAATATAATATTTACTTCTGTTTGTAAAACTAATACAAACTTTATGTCAGAGTTAGAAATTGCATACAAATATATTTTATGAGTATAACAATAAAAATATTATCATTATTCAGAGCTAATGTTATTGACATGCCAGATATCTGATTTTTATCCATATAATAAAGCATGGATAGAATAACATACTTATCCAATTAAGTGGTTATTCGGTTGGTAACGCATAACTATTAGACTCCATGACTGTATCTTTTGTAGGTAACACCTTATTTGCAAATATGAATATGCCTGCTTCATAAACATACTCCAAGTAGTCACTGTTACCCTTTGTTAAAATCTGTGATCTTAACTCTCAAGTCATTAGGTATGGGTTTTGATATGACTAGGTGCATATTCTTAACAATCATAAATTCTTGAGATTCCTATCCATTATGAAATAAAAATCTGCTCTGTTGTTCAGTTTCTAGATATCTCTATATTGCCTTAAAGTAAGAACATATTCTTGACCCTTATCCATTCTCTTCGCTATTTATATATTGATACATTATAGCATCAATAAAATAAATAAATAAACAAATTTGGAAGAAAATAGAGAGCTCAGGAAAAGACCAATGTATGTGTTGGAACTAAATATATAATAAAGTTAGTAACATAAAATGAATGGGTTGTTATACATGGTATTCAGGTTCGTGTTGTAGGAATACAGATTTAAAAAGAGGAATCTGGGCTGATTAAAAGGACCTGTGATATTTAGACATATCTTGTTAATACAAAAATGTAGAATAATATCTTTTCAAGCTTAAATAGGAAAATACTTTTAAGGAAAACATCTAAGGCAGAAACCTTAAGACAGAATTCTGTTATTTTGATTACATAAAATTATAAATTGATTTCTCTTCAAAAAGGAACATCATCTTTAAAGTGAATAGGCAGATGACAGATTGAGTAAGAGATTTGCAATGTCTAAAACTGAAAAGAAACTAATCAGGAATCCTGTTCACTAAGAAGAGGCAGACAGCAGCTTCAGTGGGAAAATGGGGAAAGGGTATGAAGTGCAGTGAATAGAAGAGACGACCCGTACCCTAATGGTGAAGCAGAGACTCAGCATGAGGTAATGGATAGAAACATCGACTTTGTACGAGACACCTGAAACTAGTATTACAGCGGATGTTCACTAACTGGACATTAAATAAAAAGATAAAAAAGGAAAAAAAGAGAGATGCTCAAATCTATCAGTAGAAAGAGAAAATCATAGAGATAAAATAATATTATCTGTATATACTGTTATTTATATATAATACATATTATGTATATTAAATTACATTTTTATACTGACAGAAAGAGCTGATTATTGCCAAGCACTGGCACAGATATGGGCCCAGGGGAGTCTTCACATTAGCCCAAGTGCCGACTGCAACAGCTTTGCATTCGGACATCAGTTGAAGGGTATGGCTAATTCAATCCTTTAACTTGGAAGTCCAGACAAAACAAGACAAAACAACAAGATGAAGCAGAACAAAACAGATCCAGACCTCCTGGGCAGTTTATTTGCATGCTTCCTGGGTGACTAAAACAGGTACCTAGCATGGGGTGTTCAGTTAACTCTAACAATTTGGTAACAAACATAGTAATTGAACACTAGAATGACATGGAAATATATTTTCATGGTGGAAAGATTAAGGACATGTCTGAGAACTTCAGGAGAGATCTGAAGGAAATGAATTAATAGGGAACAAGGAGAAAGGGAAGGAGAGGATATAGAGGTAGAAAAGGGAGAGTGGGTGCCTGGGCGGCTCAGTTGGTTGAGCGACCGCCTTCAGCTCAGGTCATGATCCTGGAATCCTAGGATCAAGTCCCACATCGGGCTCCCCACTCAGTGGGGAGGTCTACTTCTTCCTTTGACCTTCCCCTCTCATGCTTGCTCACTCTCATTCTCTCTCTCTCCATTAAATAAATCTTAAAAGAGAGAGAAAGAGAAAAAAAGGGCACGATAAGGGGACAGAATAAAAGCAGCAAGGGGATTATTTCTTCTTTTACGTTTTGAGGACTCACTCCTAAATTTCTTTTGAGCTGAACCTGTATGCATAGAATCAATCAATTGCCCTCTTCATGCTACTAGACACCAGGAGGTCCTCCTAGTAGACCTCCAAGGAGCCTAGAGGCCAGTGCTGGGAGATGGACATCAGACAACGAAACTGTTAGTGGAGATCTGGTCAAACCCAAACAGCTGTGGGGGCCAGCCCAAATGAGAGGCCAGTGACGCAAGGACTGGCTCAAAAATGACAGGAATATCTGAAGCCCCAAGGAGAAGGACAGTCCGCCCTTTCTGTTTTTTGACTAAAGAGTCAGTCAAATTAACATCGTTCCTTGTAATTCAATTGAGTAAGGGACAGGTGGGGTTAGGTGGGGAGAGATAGATAGGGAGCTAAGTGATCAGCCACACAGAAATCCCCCAAATGTGGAAGTGTGGGGAAACCAGAGATAAGGGAATAAACAGGACCACCCTGCCCTAGGCCTGGGGTGGGGTGTGTGTGTCTTTTATGATAATCACCTGTGACCGACAATGAATACCAGACCCTAAAAAGGAAGTAAGCCGTTGAAGGTGTTATCACTAGTCCTAGCTCAGTGGTGGTATCAGTAGAAATGTAAAAGAATTTAAGTTCCCTGATTAGCTTGCTCTAAAAGACCAACCTTAAAGGCCCTTGTTGGCAACCCTGTGGGAACCCCTCTTACTCTTTTTTGAATCCTCACTTAATAAACTTCTATTGCTTTACTCACTGTCCGTCGTCCTCAAGATTTATTCTTGACTCTGTGAGACAAGACCTGGCTCTCCCGCATCACTATCATTGAAGCCTCTGTATTGTGGCAGAGATGATAAGAAGGTAAATTTAAATAGAGTATTCATGACTTCCAAGAATTCATTCTCAAGTAAGAAATAAAAATAAATTCATTTCTAACTAGGGCCAAATATAATACAAGTGTGAGTTAAAGTCACTGAGAATGAAAGGATGACAGAAGAATTTAAAGGAGAGGTAATATTGGGGTTGGAGCTCAAGAAGTTGGAGAGAAAGTTTACCCAGTATTTTCCCAGAATAATCAAAAGGATCACAAGGGAATTACTGCAGCCATTTTTCATTGCACAAATGCTGTGTTTAAACTTCTGATTACATTACCTGATTTAATACATACAATAAAACTTAAGATATGCTATTATTATCCACTTCAGAGACCAAGAAAACAGTGAGACGTCAAGAATAACTCATCTAGAAGGTGACTGAACTATCATAGTGTGAGTAGCTGAAAATCTATGCTTTTTAGATTCCCTGAATTTCCTCACAATAGAGAGAATATTATGTAATATTTTTCAGACATCCAAAAAGTGCTGCATGGCTAGAATATACAGGGAATTATCAAAATAATTACCAAAGAAAGTCATTTGGGGCCAGCATACAAGGTCCTTAAATGCCAAAATAAGAAAGTGGATCTATTCATTTGGAAAATAAGACTGAGGACATTTTATTTTATTAGGCTTCCTATTTTATCTTATTTGCTTGTTTGTTTATTTATTGACGTCTAGTTGATGCACAATGTTACATTAGTTACAGGTGCACATCGTAGTGATACAATGTCTTTTGATGTTATGCTGTGCTCACCACAAATGCAGGCCCCATCTGTCTCCAAACAACATTATTACAATATCATACATCTCTATGCTGTACCTTACATCTCCATGACTTGTTTATTTTACATTTATTTTTATTTTGGCTAATTACTTTTTTGGAGATCGCTCAATTATGCTAACTCGTGTGAAGAGACTTTTGACCTTACCAGGGAAGACAAATTGTAAAGAGTCAGAAGCTGCATGTCAATGCCTTTTACAATGATTTAGGGAGGAGATAATGAATCCTTTAGTGAGACAGAAACAATGTTTGCTCTAGAAGTATTGCACAGGGATGTCAGCAAAAAAGTAAGTCAAGAGCAGGGCTTTCAATGAAGGCAAAGCTCCCCTAGCTGATTCCAGGAGGTGAGGAAGAAGTTGCAGTACAAGAAGTATCAGAGGATCCTCCTTTTTCTCCTCTTGAACTTCAGAAGGAAGAATTCTGAGTAAAGCCACATTGATTAAATCAGTTGGACTAAACCACCTTCAGAGAATACTTTGATCCTTCCCTACTAGTTCCCTTAAAACTTTGTCTATTGATGGTCTTTTGCCTCTGATTGGATTTTCTGGAAGTTCTAAATGTTTCTTAAGCATACTCAGGCAATAAATAGCCTTCCGATCACCCTCAGATAAGGCAAGGTCAAGTCCAACTTTACAATCATTTAAAGTTTCTCCCTGTCAGCTGCATCCCTCACCATTACCTGCCCCAAGCTTACTTCATCCTTAGAATCTAGCAGTCAGGGAATGGGCTCTTCAGTTTCCTCTCAGACAAGGCTCCACCCTTCCTCTACTCTAGGCAACCCCGATTCTTTGTGAACAGCCCCTATTTCTCTCCAGGAAAGAGATGGTAAGTAAAGATTATAGACTATAGTCGCATGTGACTGAATGCTTGTAATATAGATTCGTTGCCTTTCAATCATGGCAGATTCTTAGGGTTTCCTGAAGTAAACAATTAATAAAAAATTTTAAATCCATGTAATCACCAAGTAGAAAAAATTGAGCCAGGAGTGAGCTGAGAAGAGAATGTGGACTATCACAATATTATTGAGATAAGATTGAGGAAGTCAATTATTCCAAACACTTGCAGACTTAGTGTGACTCCCTAAAGACTCACACTTTATTGTTGCATGCCGACTACATGGTGCATCCTTGGGAAAACTGTCTATGCAGACACTTTGTAATCCTTACATAATAATCATAATCATAACAACTAATCTGAATGCGAACTCTTTAAAGGCACAGTGTACACCTCTTCACATTTATATTTTCAGGTAAGTGTGAGTGTAAATGAAGTTACTTCATAAAAATATGGCTGGAATGAAATGAACTATTTATATTATGATGAAATGTATCATAAATACAAGTTTCACATTCACCTTTTTATAATGGGTCAGTCACACAATAGAAAAAATGCATTTTTTTTTAAACATTTTATTTATTTATTTGACAGAGAGATCACAAGCAGGCAGAGAGGCAGGCAGAGAGAGGAGGAAGCAGGCTCCCTGCTGAGCAGAGAGCCCGATGCGGGGCTCGATCCCAGGACCCTGAGATCATGACCTGAGCCGAAGGCAGCGGCTTAACCCACTGAGCCACCCAAGCGCCCCGAAAAAATGCATTTTTTAATGTGGATATAGGATTCAAGCATTACTTTATAACTTGTCTCTAGGGGGAATAACCATAAGCTTCAAACATTCAATTTATTAAAATAATCTTTTGGAATAAACCTATTTGTGAATTGGGGATGCCCCTATGTGTTTATCATATCAAAATGAGAACATGTTCTCCAATTAAAGATAAAAAGACTTATAAAGCAGCATTTCCAGAAAACTGAATAGACCACGTGGGATTTGGACATTTGAAAATGTTGCAGCCAAGTTTTTGGTTTTCTCCCCTCTCAATGGGTCTGTTTCTCCCTGGAAAATCTTAGGCCAAGGCAAAGGTACATATTCTAATTTAAACTTCCATTTGAATATGCTATATTTATACTTGATTTTTTGTACTTGATTTTACTTAAATAGATAGAAGCACATTTTTCTCCATAAAATCTATAGTGTAGAATTATTGCAAATTGCCTTAACTGATTTCTAATGCAAAACTCATGTGGCTCCCTGCTACCCAGAAATTACCACCTTTATTAGGAAAAAAAAAAAAAAAAGAATATTTTAAACCAGCAACATCATAAGATGATTCTTGCTAAAATAATATATTCTATATACTAAAGAATGATATTACTAAATATTTCAAAGAATTTACATTATTGATAACATTATTAACCAATTACAAATATTCAAATGTATTTTAAATGATTAGAAGTGACATGTGTGTTTGTGTGTTTTCAACTGTGTTTTTCTCTTTGGGCATTGGATTTCCTATACGTGTTATCATTTGGCATGGTCACATCTTGCTTTTGAATTGAAAATATCAATGAATGGGGGAAATGAGAAAATGGGTCATCCTGAAGGTGTTGGGAAATAGGATAACATATGCCTGACACCTGATATTGTCTCAGTAAATGCAAAATTCTCTCCTTTTCCCTTAATCTTATCATTAGCTGTCTCTCTCTCCCTCTGCCTCGTCCCTCTGCTTGGGCTCTCTCCCTTTATCTCTCTCAAATAAATATTTTTTTTAAAAATTTTAACTTTAGCTGGAAATGAAGAAATGATAAATCTATCCTTTCCAAAATATACTTACTCTAAAAATTTCTATAGTAATAGCCACCAACAGGGATAATTTTTAACACCAAATATTTACTATACACCAAAAAAGGACATTAAGACTAAGATAGTGTTATGCTAAAGAATTTACCATAAACCACCTAGCCCATGGAATTTTAAACCTCCCAGTACATCTCAAACTCCCTACTACTCCTTTCTCCATATTCTCATAGGTAGGCTTGATCATACTCCCCACTAAATGTTCCCATTATCTCTTCTGGAAGCCAGTGATTTCTGAGGGCTTTGGATAAATAGTTTGTCACTAACTAGTGCCTAAGAGGTAACTTCGAATATAGAAGTAGATGCCAGCCAATCAGTCTCCTGAAATGCCTTTTTTTCTTTATGAAGATGAGGATAAATGAAAGAGTGGATAGAGCTTGGGATGTCAAACTATTCTGACATGCTTTTGTCATAGAACCTTCCTTCCCCCAGAATATGGTAACACTGTTCAATTTGTGTGCACATGAGTCTCAGGGTTTTTTTGTTTGTTCGTTTTTTTAATTTTTCCTAAAGTAATAGATAATACATCAATCAGAGGGCAGAGGGCAATGGTGGATTTTCAAGTCTTAACATCAAGAAAACTTGTTATATGTTCCATGTATATGTTCCATGCATTACATTTTTCTAGGACACAATTCATTTAAGCAAAAATATTATTTAGATATAAAAAAGAAGGAATTCTTGCTTTTGCCACAACAAGGATTAGCTTTGAGGCAATATGGTTGGTGCATTAAGTTAGACAGAGAAAAATACTGTATGGTGTCATGAATACGTGGGATCTAAGATCCAAAACAAAATCAAACTCATAGATACAAAGAACAGATTGGTCCTTGCCAATTGGTGAAGAGTCAGGTGAAGGGGTCAAAAGGCAGAAACTTCTAGTAATAAAATACATAAGTAATGGGATGTAATGTACAGCACTGTATATTTGAAAGTTGCTAAGAGAGTAGATCTGAAAAGTTCTCATCACAAAAAACCTATCTATCTATCTATCTATCTATCTATATATATATAACTATATGTGGCAGTGGATGTCATTATTGTGGTGATTTCCCAATATATATAAATATCAAATCATTATGTTATACACTTGAAACTAATATAATGTTATATGTCAATATCTCGATTTAAAGCATGGTAACCTTTATGCTCACACTTCAGTAAGGGCTATATTACAATAGCATATTGAAATACCCAGCCAAGTAGCAAACGCTTTATTATGGGCTTTTTGCTTAATGCCCCAAGGTCTCAGCACCTCCAATGGATAGTGGCTATAATGTTTACCTCTATCTCCATCTCCACTTACCTACATCTATACCTATAACTTTATCTCCATGTTTACGAGCAGTCAAAGAACTAACATATCAAAACCTCAAGTTGGCATTTAGTACAAATTACCTGCCTATCCCTCTCTTGCTTCCCCCCCCGACCCCCACCCCAGGACCACAAAAAGCATTTTGAGAAAAACTGAACCATATTCAAAAAGCTCTTTCTTAAATAAAGCTGATTTAGTCTATTTTTATCCATTGTCAACTTTTCTTCATCAAACACCATAGGAAATTAGTTGCCTAAAATTAATTATGAATTAGTATGTTCCTATATATTCCTTAAAATATTAGAGTCAAATCCAAATTGTTAGCTACTGCTTTAAACATTGTATCTATACAAATAATGTAGAAAGTACTGCAGTATATTGTATCCATGCAAATAATAATAGGTAGAATTCACAGAAACTATTATTTTTAAGATTTTATTTATTCATTTGAGAAAGAGAGAGAGAGAGACAGAGAGAGCACATGCATGGGGAAAGGCAGAGGGAGAGGGAGAAACAGACTCCCCGCCAAGCAGGGAGCCCAGTGAGTTGGGGACTTCATCCCAGGTCCCTGAGATCATGACCTGAGCCCAAGGCAGACGCTTTACTGACTGAGCCACCCAGGCACCCCTAACAATGACCATGGTTTTAAATTATTCATCACCTTGACTTTCACTATTGACTTATTATAACATGTGTCTATATTAAGAAATAATGTTAATTTTTCTAGATTCTTTATATCAAATAGATGTCATTGTAGTAAAAGTTTTCTTTAAAATTTTCACCAAGTACTTTTTTAGAAATATATTTATTTTTATGTGTCTAGATTTTTAATACTGCAAAATATTTCATGGTTATAGTCCTCCATTTCCATTTTCCTCTTGATGGATGTCATCCTCACTTCTCCTCACTCCTTTCCTACTTCAACCAGTGTGGTTATTGAACATTCTCCTATGGGTCCATCGTTTCTATCTACGGGGGCCCTAACGTATTTACCCAGGAGGGCAATGGCCAGATCACAGGACAGGTGCCTGATCAACACAGAATAACACCAAATTGTTCTATAAAGTGCACTAATTTCTAATCACACAAATAGTGCCCAAGTTTGCCACTGCTTCCAGCCTCAGAAATAACTCTGTTACATTTGACTAAATTCTTACCAATTACTGGATTAAAAAGAATATCACTGCGATTTCCCCAATTGCCAATGAGGTTGGGCATCTTTTTATGTTTATTGGCCATTCTGGATGGATCCTGTTTTATTCTTAGCTTTTGCTCATTTTCCTACTGACTTGTTTTTCTTTTTCTTTATAGTTTTACATGTTGTTCATATGTAAGATATGGAACATCTATTTGCTTAAATTTGATGCCAATATCTACTTTTAATATTTTTTTATCTTTTTAATGTGGCTTCTGTTAACAAAAATATAATGTTAATTTCAGAAAAATTCTCGACCTTGTTCTTTGTGAGTTTCACTTTTCTGTGTCTTGTCTATGAGATGCATCTTTAAATAGATAAATATTAATGATCATATGATTATTGTCCTTTCACATTGCGCCAGTTAAGAGTTCTCCAGCACCATCTGGATTAACTCACTTATATTGTAGCCTAACCAAGCTGACAAATAAAACTAGCCATCTAAAAACTATCGGTTGGTTTGTCTGTTTCATTCATGATATTTGTTTTTTCTGTGAGGTAGAGATCTGAGTTCCTTTTTTATAAGACTAATAAATTTACCTTATACAATTCTTGAACATCCACTTTTTCTCCAATAGGCATGTAATTCAACAATTCTTAAGTAGGAAAATTTCTTAATTATGAGGGGTCTCCTCTTTCTGGATTTTCTAATCTGTCTTATTTCTCCTTCTATAAAATACATAATATTTTTATTTTCATATATATATATATATATACACACACACACATATATATATACATATATTTTGTAAAACTATTTTGTCCTAAATACATTTTCTAAGCATAGGGTTTCTTTTGGTTAAATTTTTCCTAAAATATTTTCAGATTTTACTTTAATATATTTTGTTCCTCTTTACTTTTAAGTTTTTCTATTTTTTCTTCTAGAGAGGGAGAGAGGGAAGAGAGGAAAGGGAGAGAGAGAAACTTAATCAGGCTCCACACCTAGCATGGAGCCCGATGAAAGCTTGATCTAATGATCCTGAGATCATGACGTGTGCCGAAATCAAGAGTCAGAGGGTTAACAGACTGAGCCACCCAGGCGTTCCTAAATTTTTCTATAAATAACACACTTTTAAATCCAATTTCCATTTCTCTTTTTTGTTGTTGTTGGGAATTTTGATCCATTTATATTTATCATTATTACTAATATATTTGGATTTTTTTTCTTTTTTTACCATCTTATTTGTTACTATTTGGTGCTTGCTTTAAGCTACTTTCCTACCTTCTGACACTCTGAATATATTAAGACATTTCACTCTCTTTGATTTCCCATATAAACTTCTTTCCTTTCTTCTTTTCTTTCTTCTTCCCTCCCTCCTTCATTATTTCTGACTTTTCCTTCATGCTACTGGTTTTTTGCATCTTACTCCATTTTTTTTTTTTCTCCTCTACCAGCTTGGAAGGTGTATACTCTATTACTGGAAAAGGTTAAACTCATGTATTTAAAAAGTATGAATTTTAGTACTCTGACATACATTATATTTTACTATATACTATTGCTCTATATTGTAATTTTACATATCTTTAGTTTCCAAAGTTAGCATTAAATACCTTGCTTTTATTTTTGTGTGTTGCTTTTATTTGCCCACATACATATTATTTTCTTTTTCACTTCTTTTTTCATTTCAAAACTTTCTGTGGGAGTTTGTATTTCTTCAAATATAATTTTGGAAGTTTTTTACTAGGATTAATTTAAGGGTAAAATTTTCTGTTAATTTTGTATCTGAAATTATCTTTATTTGCCCTAATATTTTAAATATTATTTTGCTACACATTTCTTGAGAATTATTTTCCATTAACACAGTGACGATTCTTCTATTCTCTCCTGCCTCCTGATGGACACACACATGTTTTATGTATTGTACATTTATCTCTAACCACTTTAAAAATTGTTTTTCTCTGTCACTCTTATTTTATGTCACAATTTTTCAGTTATACATTGATGTGTTATGTATTTTTTTTCCCCTACTGGTACATGTTGTGCTTCCTGGATCAGTAAACTCAGCTTGTCCTCAACCCTAGAAATTTCTCAGCCTTTATATTTTGAAACATTTATCTTGGTAATTCTTCTTTCTGCATATCTTTATGTTAGACTTCAGTCCCTCACTTCTACTTAACCTCAATTTCAAATTCATCAACTCCTCATATCTGTGTTCATTCCAGTAATGTTTTTTGATCTGCACTCCAGCTCGACAAATCTCTTGTAAATTATGTATACTCTTGTATTTAACCTTTCTACTGAGTGCATTTTGATTGTTATTTATTACAATTTTGTGATCTGCAGTTTTCATAGCTATAAATTTAGTATGACTTAACTCACAGATTTTTGCTAGAATAAGCCAATAATTAAAAACTCTGACACTAGTAATACTAGTAACAACATCAAAACGTTTCCATGGCACTCTGATAGAAACAGTGTATCTGTTTGATTGATTAATTTCTACCTGTTCCTTTGGCTTCAGGATATAGCTCTTCCAAATACTCTAAATTCATGTGGATGCCTCTGACCTTGTGATATTTCCCAGTGATTTTGAGCATTGAAACCAAAACTCTAGTGTTTCTGGATCTGTCCTCAAGATACCCAGGTGTCTGGTTTTATATAAGCATTCATCACATAGCCACTTTT